>NC_056738.1:45008703-45238703 GCF_019279795.1 Protopterus annectens
AATTCTCTTCATTAACAGTGAGCCTATGATTTTACTCACACCTGTAGTTAAACCAGTATTTCAGCTATTTCCACCCCCTAGTCAACTCTGTTATTGTACAGGTATTTAGTCCTGACTATGAAAAAAAGGGTCTGATTAGTGACCCCAAGGTACTGGATGAGCCAACTGTGAGTGGGAGATGACAGAAGGAGCTGTGCCTATTCAACTCTCCTTGGAAGGAAGAGTGAAGCTTGTTACTGGGGTCATGCTCTCAAAATGTTCATCAGCAGATACCAGCCAGTGCTGCATCCATAGAGCACCCAGGCACAGAAGCTGATCCAGGCGTGCACAGAGAAGTAGGGTTTAGCAGCACAAATTCCCTGAAGGACTCCTGGATGATGGTTCAGTTTGGTTAACTGTCACCCAATAGGAAGCTAATGAATAGAGTTATGTTAATCAGCTAGTTGATCAGCAGGAATGGGAGGCCAACCAAAAATAGCCTCCAGTCTTTGTCTTGCTTCCACTCTTGTGAATGAGGTTTACACCTTCCTTTATTCTCATTTCATGACTGTTGAAAAGTTTAGTTAGAGGTATTGCTACTTAAATTCCTTCATGATCACTTCCTCTGTTAAAAGACTGGGATCATCCACAATTTGCAATGATGTCTCATATTAGAATATGGCAAATGTCCCTTATACTTCTTGGCAAATACTGATAAATATTGATTTAGTAGTTATGTTTTTTGTTACATTCCTTTCTGACTTTCTCTCATCTCTTTTTAGGTTTCAACATCCCTTTGCTTTGCTCCCTTACTTGTTTATAAAATATGTTGTCTCCTTTCTTGACTGATTTAGCTAACCTGTCTTCTGTTATAATCTTTAATTTTCTGTCATTGATGGTGTTATCTAATTTCCTGTTTTGTGTTTCTGTACATTTTCCATAACATTTGATGACATCACATTTAGGAACCACAGTAGCTTTTCCTTTCTTTTTGGCTCATGTACGTGTTTCACACAAATGACTGTTACGTTTCTGAATATATGTTTTAGATCTCACATTGCCATCTGCAATACCTTCATGTTATGCCTGCTCAAGTTTTTTCTAAGATGCTGCCCTTTTTCATAGGTTTGATCTCCTGAGATCAGAACCCTCACTTCTATAGTTAAATTGATTGTGATATTACTATTGAGTAATCACATGATCCAAAATGGCTATCTATTTCCACATTTGTGATCCTTTCTCCCTGCGTATATGCACAAGTCAAATCTAAAACTGAGTAAACTTTACTTTTAGCTGGTCGAGGCCTGCCCTTTAAACAGTGTCAAAAATGTTTCTACTATTCAATATTGCTTCAGTCAAGATCAAAGTATTCTACAACACATCAGGCATCTAAAATCCCCTTTCAGAGATAACTCTGCCATCTGAATGATCTACACTTAAAATTATCTCATGCCTCGTTCAACATCATTCAAGAGGGTATTGGGTGTTCCAGTATTCAGTGAATATGCATGTGTGTGTCTGTCTGTATGTATGTGTTTGTCAACTACTCAGTTAGTTGACTGTTGTTTTCTGTATCACAGTCTGTCAAATATCTCTATAGTTCACTCATATGCTGAGGTTGAGTACAAAGATGAAGAGTTTTATCCTGTAGTCACAGTCGTGCTACAAACTAGTTCATATACATAAGTAAATGAGTGTGGGAGCAGTGCCCCCATCATAAATGTATGTGCTGGTAATTTCTTCTTATTTTAAAGTTATTTTTGCAGCTAGGCTAATATGTGCTACTGGAGGACCTTCTGTTTTGTTATGTTTTCCTTTGTAGTCAGCTCTCTTAGTATCTGATCAGAACTGTATAGCTAGATGCCCTACATTTGCAGTCAGATGTAGATTATATGGAGTGTGCAGTGGGTCAGTATTCATCCTTTGTATAGTCAATCCTTTGTGATCAACTATATGAGGGTCGAGTATTGTGAAAGTCAACATCTGCTGATAGATATAGTGTGTGTGTGTGTGTGTGTGTGTATGTGTGTGTGTGTTTATGGAGATAGACACACACACACACACACACACACACACACACACACACACAGAGCTATGTCCATACCTCACACACACACAAACATAAAACAGCAAATACTGAGGTGCACTTGATAATACTTTTTTAACAGCTGCCAAAGTAACATAAGCCATCATCTGACAGCTACTCTGACCACTGTCAGACTACCCGTCAAAGTACTGTTGATGTTCCTGGCCCTTCCCCAAAGTTTGGTGATATTTCCTCATCAGACATGACATTGTGTGGAAGGGGAAATCATCCCTGATGGTGCAATGGTTCACAACCCACATCCATTCACGCAGTCATATCCATTGTAACCATAGTGGCTTAGGATCTTATGATTCCCCTCCACCCTCCTCTGCCTGCATTCAGGACACAGATTGTCACATATAAATGCATGAGTACACACATGCAGGCACACACACATACACACACAGACACAAGCATAAACACAGAGACACACAGACACAAAGGCACACTTACAGACATACATACACACAGACACACAAAAATACACACCAAGACACACAGGCACACAACCATACACACATACACACACACATACACACAAGCACACACAGAGACACACAGACACAAAGGCACACTCACGGACATACATACACACATATACACACACAGACACATGAAAACACACAAAAAGACACACAGAGACACACACACAAGCATACACAGAGACACAAAGGCACACTCATGTACATACACACAGACACACAAAAACACACACAAAGACACAGACACACAACCACGCACACACATACACACACACACACACACACACACAAGCACACACAGACACAAAGGCACACTCACAGACATACATACACACACATATACACACACAGACACATGAAAACACACAAAAAGAAACACAGAGACACACACACACACACAAGCATACACAGAGACACACAGACACAAAGGCACACTCACAGACATACATACACACAGACACACAAAAACACACACAGAGACACACAGGCACACAACCATACACACACACACACACACACACACACACACACACACACACACACACACACACACATACACACAAACACACACAGAGACACACAGACACAAAGGCACACTCACAGACATACATACACACATATACACACAGACACATGAAAACACACAAAAAGACACACAGAGACACACACACACAAGCATACACAGAGACACACAGACACAAGGGCACACTCACAGACATACATACACACAGACATACAAAACACACAAAAAGACACACAGAGACACACACACACAAGCACACACAGAGACACACAGACAAATTCACACTCACAGACATACATACACACAGACAAACAAAAACACACACAAAGACACACAGGCATACAGACACACATACACACACACACATACAAGCACACAAGCACACACAGAGACACACAGACACAAAGGTACACTCACAGGCATACATATACACATATACATGCACAGACACACAAAAACACACAGACACACACAAAATATACACACACCCATTCACAGGCATTAAGCCACACACTTCCATATACTACTTCGATACTATTTACCTGGATCAACAGTTTGCACAGGGGAAAGCTGTCCATTGCAATGCATACACTCACACTGCTACCTAGCAGCATAAACTTACACATATTCTACACCATTTAAAGTAACTTCCATAGTATGCAGTACCAGACCTCTGTACTATGCATGGGGTGTTCCATAGACTCAGGACACTGAACTACTTCAAAATACCCACCCCTGACTACTGTATTTGCATGTAACTCTCCAACAATCATCGCCTAATAATGCAACCTTTGCATTGTGAATCACGACAAGAGTTGCAAAATATGTAAACTGCCCTGCCTGGATTTGCATGCTGTTCAGCCTGTCTCCTGGTTACAATTTGTAGTTTGTGCAGTAATCTTTAGCAACAGTGTGAGTGTACATGTCCTGTAGTCTGCATTAAAATCCTACTTCCCCTTCACTCTTTACACTATATGTGTTTGGAGAAGGGCAGAAGAAAATTTGCACACCTATTTAGAAGACAATTTTCCTTAACTGCAGTTAGAAGAGCCACAGATCTCTGCCAACTTTCTTTTTGTTTTGTTTTGTTTTATTTGTTTATTTTTATTATTTATTGCTATTGGTAAATGATTTCTGTCTGTTTGTGAGTTTTAAGAATTTTTTTGAAGTCCATAACATTCCCAGAAAAGAACACCAGCAAATGTACCTGTGGGAGGCAATGTCCCCTAGAAGATCATTACTTACATTGTCTTTTCTGCCTAGTTGAAGCTCCGGAGAGGCACAGCTTCATCTGCCCTTGGTCCAGGCTCCTGCATTATTTCCATTTGAACTTGTGTTGTCCAATTTAGAAGTTTGGAAACAGACAGCACACTTCGAGCATCAGAATCCATCAGGGTTAAATAGTCTGGCACCTGAGTCTCTGATGGACAGAGGCAGTGTGTAAATTATCCCCTATATAAATCAAATTTGATGGTCACATTTGAGTTGCATGGCTAGGCTTATAAGGGTCCTAGTTGTTGCTAGTCTAGTATACACTTATGAACTTATGAACCTATGAACTGTACCTCAGTCAGATGCTAGTTCTTAGACACCCACAACAGTTTCCACTTCTGTGCATGAGCCCAGCTTCTCTCTGATCATGACTCAGCATTTCCCTTTACTAGTGACCCCTACAACTTTGATAGAAGAATATGAAGAAGTGTGTCTGGTTTCTTTTTTAGGCCTTTTCTGTCACCTTTGTGGCCTTTGGTTGTCCCAATGTCCCACTATTGGATGTTCACTCCACTGACGTCTGCCTCATCTCCAGCATTTTTGATTATAGGAAGTTCACCAATAAGTATATAGTATGCCCTGATCTTTTCCCAAGCTTCCTCTCCCTCTACTTAATGGTCCCCTCCACAGTGAGGCTATCCAGTTCTAATATGGAGAAAGAGGAGAAGGAAGATGTGACCTGCTTGGACCAGTCCAGTTCTCACTTGGCTACAGTACAGATGACATTGACAAAATAACTTCATAGCATTCTCCTTATAATATCTCTTTTGGACAGACCAGGAACCTTATGAGAGAGAGCACATTCATTGTGGTGTTAAGGAGTTGCCTGACTCCAAAAACTGGTACTTGGAGATAGTGGACATGGAAAAACCTAGGATCATTTCCAGTTTTCCAGTAATTTGGGCCTTCATTGAAACCTATGTCTTTTACGTGGTACTCAAGAGTTACAAGTATTGCTGTGGTAGATACCACCACTGTGTCCACAGGTACAACCAGGAAATCAAAATTAGCTCACAAGTTCAACACCCTTCCCATTGACTGGGAGACTAGAGTGCTACAAAGTTTGGGGAAAATTTATTTATTTATTTACATTTGTTTACCGGGAAATTCCAACTGGACGCAGGTCCTTTTTCAGCAGATGCCCGGGGAGAAAAGCTCCACATCATGTACATGATAAATTGAGATACAAAGTTGCAGCAATAGTAAACAACATTACAGGTTGTTGGCTTTAATACAATAACAAGATATTGATATTTATTTCCTGTAACCTTGGAATCAGAACAGTTAACTGCCAGATCTATATGACACCTTCCTATGAGGACATTTCAAATTAATGGTGGATATGACAAATGAGATATGCTGCAAAACCTTAAGGGATAGGATTACAAAACTGCCCGCACTGTTTTATGCATGCAGTCAAGTGTGGCTATGTTGCTGCAGATGATTGCCACATGGGAGTAGCTGTGAGGACTGTATTTAAAAGACTTTGACTGTAAGCCTTCTCTGAGGTTGAGAATGGCAGTTACTCAATGCTCCTTAGACTAGGCTTGTTTTTTGGCTGCCCTTGGTAAGGCATATTTAGAAGACTAAAAGATAAGGGAAAGACAATGCAATTTGTGAAACAGTTTTTCTATCAACCTATCTCAAGCTAGAGCACAAATTACTCCCACCAAGCAATAGAGCATTTACAGCAAGCAGTTTAAGGTTCTCCACCAAGTAAAGATCCTTTTACAGCAAGAAGTCTAAAGGTGAGCAGAGGAGGACCCCTGAAGGGGGGAAAAACAGCAGTTTGGGGAGGCTAGAATGAATCTAGGCAGATGACAAGGTAGGGTCTGGGGAGTCTGCTGTAACCACCCAACACCCCACAGCAGTCTTGTGAAAACTGCAGTTGCCGGCTCTGGGAGGTGAATGCGGACTTCCTGACTTGCACAACCTACTGAACAAGCGGTGTACCACTAGCAGAATGGAGCTTGCCAGGCACTGAATCTAGTTAAAACAAGACATAGCCAGTAACGCAAGTAGATCCAGTGACTTCATAGTTAAAAAACATAAAGACAAACAAAAGTCACTGGAACCATTAGCAATTAATAAGCAAATAAAGTTTATTCATTATAAAGGAAGCTTAAAAATGCTAATAAAAAACTTTCTCCAAGTAAAAGGCTTCTTCAGGCATACTAATAGATAACAGCATCTGTACTTATACAATAACATAATCACATGATCAAACAATTAGGCTCATTTCTGGTACTCCTTTAATAAAGGTTTTAAAGAAACATAGCCATTTAATCCAGGTGCAATATGTGCTCCTAGATGTAAAATCCAATTAAATTCTTCTTTTTCAGTTTGGTCATTAATACTTCCCCCACTTACATTACTATTAATAACTTTCAAGAAAGAAAACTTTTTAAGTCCCATATCTTTAATATGTTTATATAAGACATTCATGACTACTTCTCTTCTAATCTCAGACAGGTGATTGCAAATGTGGTATTTTAGTCTTTGGTTTGTTTTCCCCAAGTAATATGCTTGTCATAAAACACATCTAGCCAAATAAACAATATTTCAAGTTTTGCAGTTGCCATATGCATTCAGTCTATAGATCTTCTTAGAAACAGGATGAATGAAAATCTTATCTTTACATATAAAACTACAAAAAGCACATCTACCACATTCAGAGGTTTCTTTCCTATTAGGTTGTCTCATACTGCACAGAAGTGTTTGCTCCCTATAACATAATATCTGTTTCAAACTCTGATTCTTCTTATAACTAAAATATGGTCTTTCCTCAACTGCCATTTGTAATTCTGGTATATATTATAAGATATGACAATGTTTCATAATAATTCTTTTATCATTAGTCGTGTTTCGGTTATATGTAAGCAAATGTCTAACTTTATCATATTTACATGTAGTTACTGCTCCATCTTGATTGTTTTCTGAAAAAGTAGGTTTAGCTGTCATAGACTTACATTTCTTAACCTCTTCACAAAATTTCTGAACTCTTCTCTTATTGTATTCTCTATTCATAAAATCCATACTGGTATTATTTAACTGTATACACATGCTGACATCAACTGTGTTTAGTTTAACTACCCTATAACATTGGTTCTTAACTATATTGTCAGACATACTGTGGGTGCATACTGTCTCAATGTAAATACACATTTCGCTTACAATAGGGTACCCAGAGTGTTAGTATTGCCTTTAAACACCGTAATGTCCAAGAACTCAATGTTCTTTGATGACATTGTTTTCTTAAATTGTAAAAAAGAATATATGAATGATAAATAATCATAAAACTTGTTAAAACTTTCAACATTCCCTCTTCAAATTAAAAACAAATCATCCACACCCTACAATAAAAAATAACATTCTTAGCTAGACAGTTATCTGTAGACAGAATAAATTTCCTCTCCCAAGTAAACATCACTATATTTGCATAACTGTTAGCAACAGGCATCCTCATTGCTACCCTCCTATTTTGGGCATACAGCTGTTTCTGTTCAACTCTCTGAATCACATTTGGTCCCCGTAAATTGTAAAGGTGTTACTGACAAAACCACAGTGATGCTGTACATATGCAAGCAAGGGGGAACCAGGTCTTATCCCCTATGCAGACTAGCCATGTGAGCATGGGATATAGCTTTACAGCACAATCTCACACTACAGGCATCCTACATTCTGTCAGAGCAAAACTGTGTTACAGAAAAGCCAAGCAGGACAAAGACAGATCCTCATGGATGGAAATTGGATCAGAGGGTCTTCCAAGATTTGATCCATCTGTGGGGAGTTCCTCCAATAGACCTTTTTGCCTCCTTTCTGAACAATCAACTGGCAAAATTCTGCCCCAAGACACCATGCAAAATAGCCTAGAAGACAGATTACTTTCCCTTTCTTTTCTTTTCTAGTGATTCCCTTCTGGCCCAGGCAGCCAAGGATTTCCCTTCTTTTGGAATTGGCCAGGGGCAATTACCACAAGCTTCTTCACAGACTGTATCTACTCACTTGAGAAAAGAGGTGTTTGATACATTCTAACCCCAAAGAACTTCAACTGACTGCATGAATGACTGGGACTTAATACCTTTTAGGGGCCTGTTTACTGAGGATATGTAGCAGGTACTAATGGAGGCAAGAAAGTCTCCTACTAGAAAATCATATATTAGCAAATGGAAACGTTTTATAGTTGGTGCCAACAACATAACTAGCATATATTCAGGGAAAGTGTTGCTCTGGTTTTGCAGTATTTGTGTGATCTACTTTCCTATGGCCTTTCTTGCTCCTCTATCAAGGTATATAAGTGTGCCATTTCAGCATATCTGTCCATGGATCCCCCTCTTTCAATGAATTCTCATGTGAAATTGTTTTTGAAAGGAGTTTTAAGACCGCCAAGAAAACTGATGGTTCCTTCTTGGAATCTTTATTGTGTGTAAGAGAAGCTAACACTTGTTCCATTTGAACCAGGTCATCAGGCTGACTTGAGGTTCTTAACATGGAAAACAGTTTTAGTGGTTGCTGTAACCTCTGCAAGAAGAGTATCTACATTGCACACTCTTATGGTGAGTAAACTTTATCTCATTTTCTACAGAGACAGGATTTCCTTGAGAACTAATCCTTCTTTTCTGCCTAAAGTGGTATCCGAGTTTACTTTAAGCCAAACTATCCCTCTCCCTGTGTTCTTCTCTGAATCCAAAATGTGGGAGAAGGGATAATTCCATACCTTGGATGTCCAGCTTGGGTACTATCTTGGCAGAGCAAAATATTTCGGAATGTCTGATCACATGGGAAATAATTGAAAATAACTATTTCAGTCTGCCAACCAATGAAAGTACACTACCTATCAGTTTACTGCAATCCTCAAGTCAGTCACAAGAATGCATACAGTAAGTAGTAAAAGTCCCACTTAAAACGACAGTCAAGAGAAATATATTTTGAAACTATCAAATTCAAGCATGCCTTCCATGTTCAATGTCCAAACTTTAAAACAAACAGAAATGTAGAAGAAAGAAATACCACATAACACACTTTAATTAAAATAATCATTAGCTCTTTTGTTCTTTGAATACATGAACTTTACCAGACAACATAAAGGTATTTTAGCTATTTTAAATAAACGACATTGAATGACATCGCACATAATTCAAACTTTTGACTGGTTAATTTCCTTAAAACACAATAATTAAAATCAAACAAATCTCTAATGATACAATGGTCTGTTAAAACAATAGAATTATTGCTTCATTGAGCCTTGGTGATTTAAAATCATTAAAATAAAACCACTGCACAAATATATGCCCTTCCAGTAAAGCACTGCTGTCACCCCACAGGCAAGAACTAGTGTTTGTTCTAATACCAGCAGTAAACTTTTTAAAGTTGTTCCAGTCCTGACTATATTGATATAAAGTACTCAGGAAATATTTCTTCTTGATGTCTCTTAAGGGTTCAGATTCCCTGTCTTTTAATAACCTGATGAATTTTACTTTGTAAAATCAATCACAAGGTAAACACTTCCCATAATATGCCACCTGTTTGATTTCACAAGTATTTCTGCTTTTTACCCTATTGCTTATGTCTGCAAAATTGCTAAACATGTTGGAGCTCCCTGACATGTATCAACATAGTTGACATCCATATCAGGGGGAAAGTACCTTTACCCTTAATGGTGGGTCTAATCCCCACCTTCTGTTTTAGCTTGTCTTAACAGTTGCATTTAACAGTTCATATATATCTGACCAGTTTAAAATGTTGGCCAAAAACTGGAGTTTTACAAATACTGACAATTAAATCAAAACACATCTAAATGTATATGAGCTATATGTCTACCAAACTATGAATGAAGCTCATATGGAATTGGATCTTACACTGAAAGAACTGCTATAATATGTCTTGGTTCTTGGTCCGATGATCATGCCAAGGGTTTTAAACATAAACATAAACAAAGTGCACATGCTGTGACACATACTCCTCATGCAAGCCTTATGCAAGGCATTCAGATTACACAAAGTCATTTAGTAAGTCTGACTTTGAAATGTGTGAGGATAAATTTTCCATACAGAAACACATGTCTAGCAAAACTGTCCTTGTGGTACGTTGAATCGTTTTTATAAGTAGTACAGATTAAGAAAATGTAAAAACAGTTTTGATCTCTCAAAGAAATCACAAAATGTCAATAACACTCACAAAAACAACCATAAAATAAATCAAGTAAACAGTAACCAAGAACCATAAGAACAGATCATGAATGGGACAACACGCACAGCATAATTACCATCACAGAGAAGTGTTAATCTTAAATAGCAGTTTAAATACAGAACATACCAGTGTCATTTATTATAGACCTGGAATCTGTAACTAACATCATAAATGGCATACTATTTCTAGCCTGAGTCCAAGCAAAACATTTTAAAAGTCTATCATATAATAGCCAGCAACCTCTGTCAGTCAAGGGAAAACAGAAACTACAGACTTTTCTTAGAATAATTAAATCAAAATGGAAGTATATACTGTGCAAGGACCTGGTGGTACTATTGAATTTCATTACTGCAGACAAGTTAAGCCCAGAGAAGACAATTAATTATGTAGCTAATGGTAAAAAACATATATCTGAAGCAGCCAAGCTATAAGAAGAGTTTGCAAACATTTTAAAGGACCAGTAAACCTCCAATCAACACCAAAAAATACATTTATTGAGTGCTTTCGTCAGCGACCATCAGCTGACTTCTTCAGAATACAAAAACAGACAAACGTCATGTATTTATACTTCACAAGATCATGTGACTTTTACCATATCTTTCGTTAAAACCATATTAACCTAAAAATAGCAAAATATTAGCTTAAATAGGACTCATACAAAATAAGACCATAAAAATATATATAAAAACCCAAAACATATACACGTAAATAACAATCCATTAAAAAATATGTATATGTATACACAATGAGTATGTAAAATTTGCAACCTCTATCTTAAAAGTAATGATTTACTAATTAACCTATTGTCCAATCCAAGAACGTAGTTTCAAAAAACTGCTCAAGCTTACACTTTCATTAAGGCCAGAGAAATTGGTGGCATTCAATCTGATTTGCCACTACAACTCCCTGAAATTTAAAATATCTTCCCAGGGACCTCCATGGGGATCTTGGGGAACTTTCTCAATGACTAAAAATTTGAAGTCATGTCCAGGGAACTGCACACTATGTTTATATAAAGCACTAAATACCGAAAGTGTGATAAGAGACTTAGGGACACAGGTGGACAGTGGTCTCACCTTCAATAACCACATCACCACAACAGTCAGGAAATCCTTCTATGTGGCACACCTCATCACTAAGGGCTTTTCATCCAGGAAAAAGGAGGTCATTATCCCACTGTACCCATCCCTCATTAGATCCATTATAAAATACAACGCCCCATTTGGTATGTACCATCAAGACATCTGCAACAACTGGAAAGGCCGCAGAAATACCTCACTAAAAGACCAACTAAGTTATTACTAGAATTTGAACAGTCACCTTGCAAACCAACTTGTTGGTTTGCAAGGTGGCTGTTCAAATTCTACATCACTAAAAGAATCACAGGCCTAAAGCAGATGCCCTATGCTGACTGCCTTAAAAAACTCCAGCTATACTCTGTCGCATATCGTCTACTCCGAGGCGATCTCTGCTTAACATACAAGGCCATGTCAAACCCAGAGCTGTTGGACATGCTACACTTAAAGAAATCACAATCCCTCAGAGCCACACACTCCAGGGATCTAAACCTTGTCATCACAATAAACAAAACATGCTGGAGGGATAGGTTCCTGACCCAGAAACTCCCCAGACTGGAATAGACTGCCCACACATGTCAAGCAGAGCGCCCCTTTGGCCCTCTTCACAAGGAACCTTGATGAGTGGATGGGAGAAAGGAAATTCACCCCGGGGATCATGTCAGTCACGCTGCTAGACAGGGGTCCAGGTAAGTAAATAGTGTGGGAAGAAATAGCCAGGGAATTGTTATGGCTAGGCTTGTATAGGCCCTAGGGCCAATAGCCTAGTACCAGCCTATGAACCTATGAACCTATGAACTGTTAGGGTTGCAGATTTTAATATCCCTAACGTGCTCGTAAATCCTCTCCTTAAAACTTCTCTTGGTCTTATTGATGTAAAAACCTTGACAATAGCTGCATAAGGCGACATAAACCACACCCCTAGTGATACATAGATACTTCCCATGGGGTCTTATGGGAATACTATTAATAACAATCCTATCAGAGGTGCAGATATAAGGACACTGGGCACAAAGAAAAAACATTTCTTAGTTCCCCCACCCTGCTGAACTCCTGTGTAGTTGATGTTCTGCAACAATTCCTTGAAAGAAGTTCCTCTTCTAAAAATAATTTGGGGTTGCTGTCCTACTTTTTCCAAAACTATCCGAAAGGATACGCAATCAAATGAGATGACCACAATATCGGCCTCAGTGGAATCGAGAACAGGGCAGGTTCCAACAAGGGAGTTCATTCAGGAATGGACAAAAGCAACAAAACAGGTGGCATTAAGTACGTGCTAGTAATGTATTCAGTGTGCCCATTGAGGTTTTCGACAGTGATAGTTTTAATGTGCCAGACCCTGGATTTAAAGGGGGTGGCGAAAATTGCAATGAGGCAGTAGGCATGTATACTGCACATGCTAATGTTCAAGGGGACTTTGTGGTGCATAATTATTCCTGTCTAGTTTTTGAATCAGAATTAGCAGACTTACTTAGTAAAGGGTTTAACTTTGTTCCTACTGAAGGAGCGAAAATTGTGGAACTTATTTTGGATCTAAAGATTTTTGTCAGGAAGCTGAACTTTTGTTTGCTGTTTGGAACTGCATCTTTAGGTGATAATGTGAACTGTTTATGGAAAAGTAGTGTTTTCAATCCTCCATTACCGAATGCTTTAATGTCATTTGAATCATTTTGTGAGTTCGATTTTAGGAGGTTACTCCAAAATAAAACTGATTATAAGTTGTGGAATTTGACTAATTATGAAAGACAGTTGCTGAGCAACTTGGTTTCTGAAAAATCACTGCAGGTTATGAAGCCCAATAAAAGGGGAGGGGTGGTAATGATGTCTAAAACCAAACTACAACAACCAGATGAATGTGTTGTTATGGGATGGATCTGTGTATGAAGAAGTTTCTGCCAATTACGTCCATATTGCACATTATAGAATAGACTTGGTTTTAAAAGATTTGGTAGACCAGGGACAAATCGATATGGAATTGTTTAACTTTCTTAGTGTCAACCATCCCAGGGTACCAAATATTTTCGGTATCCCTAAGATTCATGAGAATCTGTATGACCCCCCCCCCCCCCCAATGAGACCCATCGTTAGTGTGGCAGGATCAAAAACCTTTTTTTATCGGGAAATATATTAATGCCACATTAAAGTCAGTGCTTAAACACAAACAACATATATGTATAGACTCTTGGCATTTTTTGAACAAGTTGAATTGTTTACCTTTTGATGTAACTGCTACTTTTTTGACAATTGATGTTATCAATTTGTTCAATGTTATTCCGCACACATTAGGTTTAGAGTGGTTTGAGGAGTTTCTATACAATACCAAGCTGTTCAGCAATAATGATGTATCTGTTTTAGTTAGTTCAATGGAATTAGTCTTGAAACACAATTTTGTTTTTTTTGAAGGTCAGTTTTTTCTGCAAAAAACCGGGGTTGCTATGGGGGCGTGTTGTGCCCCCATTTTTGCTAATATCATCATGCTCATGTGGGAACGTAAGTTTCTTTTTAACTCGACTTTTTATGGGTCGTGGAATTTATACCTCCAGTATACTGATGACTTGTTTTTTGTTTGGAAAGGGAAACAAAAATAAATAGAAGAATTTTTATTATATATTAATGGTACCACTGATTTTCTTAAATTTTCTTATGAATACAAACAGGACTATATTAGTTTTTTGGATGTTCTTGTAAGAAAGGATGTTGACAACAATTGTTTGGTCAGTGATTTGTATAGGAAGCCCACCTATAGTAACAGTCTTCTGCATTACCAAAGTTGTCATCCGGAGCATGTAAAGAGGGGCCTAGTGAAGGGGCAATTTGTACGCATTTCGCGTATGGTAACTAAAGATGCATATTTTTATCAACAGGGGTGTTTAATGAAGGAAATGTTGATGGCCAGAGAGTACCCTACGAGGTTAGTGGACAACATTTTAGAGGAAGTGTGTGGCAAGAGGGAAGCTGGCATTTTTTGCCCATTATTGAGTATGAACAAGGTATGCCAATCAAGTTCCCCCAACACTCATGCTTTGCAACAGTAATTAGAGGTAGGAACATCCTCTGTACCCTTTACATCATCTTTTGTTACTCAGTTTTCCTTTGACCATAATCAAATTTCTGATATTTTAAGAAAAAATTGGTACATTTTCAACAGTCAAGTAGAAGTTTTGGAAAAAGTAGGACAGCAATCCCGGATTATTTTTAGAAGATGAACTTCTTTCAAGGAATTGTTGCAGAACATCAACTACACAGGAGTTCAGCAGGGTGGGGGAACTAAGAAATGTGGTTTTTGTGCCCAGTGTCCTTATATCCACACCTCTGATAGGATTGTTATTAATAGCATTCCCATAAGACCCCATGGGAAGTATCTATGTGTCTGTGTATCTATGTATCTAAGTATCTATGTATCACTAGGGGTGTGGTTTATGTCACCTTATGCAGCTATTTCAAGGTTTTTACATTGGTAAGACCAAGAGAAGTCTTAAGGAGAGGATTTATGAGCACGTTAGGGATATTAAAATCTGCAACCCTAACAGTGCTTTATATAAACATAGCATGCAGTTCCCTGGACATGACTTCCAATTTTTAGTCATTGAGAAAGTTCCCCAAGATCCCCGTGGAGGTCCCTGGGAAGATCTTTTAAATTTCAGGGAGTTGTGGTGGCAAATCAGATTGAATGCCAACAATTTCCCTGGCCTTAATGAAAGTGTAAGCTTGAGCGGTTTTTTGAAACTACGTTCTTGGATTGAACAATAGGTTAATTAGTAAATCATTACTTTTAAGATAGAGGTTGCAAATTTTACATACTCATTGTGTAAGTGTGTGTGTGTGTATATATATATATATATATATATATATATATATATATATACATATTTTGTAATGGATTGTTATTTACGTGTATATTTTTTTGGGTTTTTTTATATATACTTTTATGGTCTTATTTTGTATGAGTCCTATTTAAGCTAATATTTGGCTATTTTAGGTTAATATGGTTTTAACAAAAGATGTGGTTAAAGTCACATGATCTTGTGAAGTATAAATACATGATGTTTGTCTGTTTTTGTATTCTGAAGAAGTCAGCTGATGGTTGCTGATGAAAGCGCTCAATAAACATATTTTTTGGTGTGGATTCGAGGCTCTACTAGTTCTTTACTTCATAGTTGGTGGCTGGGTCTTGATGTGAAACATTTTAAAGGCCTAGGAATACTGGAAAAAAATACCAGATCAAGCTGTGTATACTGATATATCATTAAAGTAAGTATATCAACCTCTCAGAAGAGTACTTATCATGTAAGATCTGAAGCTAAAATTAAACTAGCTAAGTTGAAAGACACTGACATAACAGAAAAATAAATAAATGGACTAGCACAACAGATAAGTTACAATTACAATTACTTCCACAAAATCAAGAGTATAGATGAAGTCAGAAACTGTGTTGATATGATGATAGCTAATACAGCAATTTCCAGGGTGGGACATTTAACACTAGTTGTCAGTGAGATAATCTTGAATGTGAACAAGTCTAAAACAGCCAGCAAACTGGATCTTAGATCTATCACCCATAACTCTGCACAGCAATAGATACACAGCAAGATTTTCCAGAAATAAGTAAATTAATATGGTTCAAACACCTCATGTTTGGCATGAAGTCCACAGCTGAGATTTTGTAAAACACTATCCAGTAGGCACATGAAGGTACAGAGAAAAATGAGAAACTTTAGTGATGACATTATTCTGTGTGACAGAACATATGCAAAACATGCTACAACTTAATTTATACAAAGACAACTGATGTTTTAACATGTTTAACATGCAAAGGGTACAGTTTTATGTATTCACCATCTCAGAAAATGATCATATTTCTATTCTGACTCCCTAACTGAATTCTTTTTGCTGAGACTTCTCTACCTTCTATATATGACGTGATTAAACATTTTTTCTCTTTTATTGTTGTAACTCCCTACTGTGCTGTGTGAATTTTTATGTACATTAAATATATTTTTGTTTTTTCTTATATATATATATATATATATATATATATTTGTATATATATATATATTTATTTATTTATTTATATAAACTGAACAAGAACAATTTTTCTTTGTTTATTTTCCTAAATGGTAGTAAAAAAAAAAAATTGCTTTTGCTATAATTATTTCTGCCAATCAATTGTATACTATGTAATTATTTTGTATTACCACTTTTCTTGTGGACTATGTAATTATTTTGTATTTCTACTGTTCTTGTGGACTATTTGTATAATTTTTTTTCTTTTTATTGTCTCAGAGCTTTTCTCCTTGGGCCTCTACTGAAAATGGACATATATCCAGTTAGACTAGCCCGGTCAACAAATGTAAAATAAAATAAATAAAACAAATGTAAAATAAATAAATAAAATATATTCAGAACACCCCCTAAAAAATCAACATCTAAGGATTCTAAAACTGTAAGAAGTCTACTTAGTATGGCGAGCTATAATTCTAGATTCACAAAATTATGCCAAACTATAAATGAACCACATACAGACTTCCAGCAAAATTGTAAGGCCTGGGATTGGACTATGGATCTTGGCAAAACATTGCAAGCTTTAAAAGATGGTTTGTTTCATTTCTGATCAGGTGATGTCAAGTTCTGATTGTGAAAATGAGACTTGGCTTGTTGTCAATTAAAGTCCAGTATGTTTGGATGCTGTTCTAATACTGTAACATAAATATAACGTTAATATATTAATAAAAAACAGCTGATGTTTAGAAGATGCTAAAATGTTATTTCTACACAGAATTTATTTTATTATTTTTATTTATTTAACATTTGTTCATCGGGAAAGCCAGACTGGACACAAGTCCTTTTTCAGCGGAGGCCCACCCAGGGAGAAAAGCTCCGCAAGAATGACAAACATTCACTAAGCAAGAATTACGTAATACATTCAGATTATGTAATATGATTACATCAGATTACATCATATCAGTCATAAACAGTAATAGAGCAAATTACTAGATTTAAAGATTGTATCACATCAGTCATAAACAATAAAAGAGAAAAAATTCTGCATATCAGTGAAGGCTGTAACATAACAGTTGAGTGCATTGACAATACATTGATTTGTACATATTATCTCTGTGGTGTTGGAAAGATATGCTAGGGCATTTAAAGCAAGAATAGGCTGAGTAACTGTCTGAGGAACAGTAGAGCTGTAGTGAAGGAGAGGGAGGTGTGGTGTAAATTGCTAAGGGGGAAATGGACAGTTAGACAGTTTAGATTTAAGTAAGAGTTACTTAAGTTCTTTTTTAAAGTTGTGTTTATCAGTAATTGATCATATGTCAGGGGGAAGGGGGTTCCAATGCCTAGTTGTACTTGCTGAATAGAGGGCCTGGCCAGCTATGTTATTAATTTTGGAAATTGTTAACAGAGCTTTATTAGTTGACTGAAGAGGGTGAGTGCTATTATAGAGCTGCACTAGAGTCTGTAGAGCAGCGACTTTTTCAGGTAGGTGTATTACATTGTGCAGGGTAACAAGCTGGTTATAAGTAAGTAGTTTGGGTAGTTTGAGCCAATTCAAGTGTCTGAGTGCTGTGCCGTGGTGTTCTGTATAGTTGAGGTCAGTAGCAAATTTGGCTATTTTATTGTAGCAGCTTTCCAACTTTGTGAGCTCACCCTTTTTTACATTAGTAAAGATGGGTGAGGTGTATAGAAGAGTGGCGACTAGATGAGCAGTTGCAAGAGTAGCTTTAGTGCTGCTTGTTAGATACTATTTATGTCTGTATAGACTGCCACCTTTTTTATTTACTTTTTTGATGATCTGGGCTATGTGTAGGTTGAATTTGAGTGAGCAGTCAATAGTGACACCTAAGAATTTTGTATGGGGTACAGTAGAGATGATGGCGAGATTAGCAGATGATATGGTGAAACGGGGTGGAGGGTTCAGTGGTTTACCTGGGAAAAATAGCCTAAGTTTTGTCTTTTTTGGATTGAGAATGAGTTGGGAGTCAGATAACCATTTTTCCACTTCTGAGAAAGCTTCTTGGGTTATATTCTGTAATTCCTGGAGAGAGGGTGCAGCACATATTAAGGTAGAATTGTCTGTGTACTGGACAAGGGAGGCTTGTCCAGTGGCAGTGTATAATTTAAACAGAAGTGGGCTGAGTATGGATCCCTGAGGGACACCCAGATGTATGGAAAGTAGGGGGATATATTGTTTTGCCATAGTACTGCTTTCTTACGTCCTGAAGGATAGTTTTTAAATCAGTTTACAGTGGAGTAACTTAGGTTAAACTCTGCTAGAGATTTTAGACTTTTGAGTCAGTGATGATAGAAAGATATAGGATTTAGTGTAGGATAGGAGGATTGAGTGGGGTTAGATAAGTAGTTAGTAACTAGGTCTTGTAATTAAGGGGTGGGTTTTTGGATTGGAGAAAAATTCCAATTGGTGGGTGGTTGGGAGGGGTGGGGATAGTGATATGTAAATGTAATTGATGTGGGGATGTGTGGGAATGGGGGATGAGTAGGGGAGCGGAGTGAGCCTGAGTGGAACAAGGGAGAACAGAGCAGGGCTAGTCCTCGGCATGCTTGTATTTGGCCAAGAAAAACAATCTTCTAATTAAGTGTACCCTTGTGCAACAGCACTTGCTGAGCCAGCAGCTTATTTCTGATAAGTAGTACTATTGTAGAGTTTCAGTGCCAGATTGCAAAGGCTGCTATTGTTTGGTTAGGAAGATAGCAGTTATTATCCAGTGGGAATGTAGGCTGATTTGGTAGGGGCAGCTCTGAGAAAAGATTGCCGCTTGAGTTTCTAACTGTGGTCAAAAATAAAATAGCAATGGCCTTCTGGGTTTGGGAGCATTAAATTGTTTGTGTCCCTGGTAGCGTGCAACTCAGTATAAGTTAGGTGAACAACAAGGAGGTTGAGAAGAAGAAGAAGCATTAGCTCTGTTGTCTCCTTATGAGCATTCCTACTAATATTTCTATGGGCACAGTTTCAATTTAATCACTGACCATAATCTTCTTAAAGTTTTATGCAGCAAACCAGGATTCAAACATCATGAATACTAAAATATGTTATCAAGACTGCAACACTATGATTTTGTTGTTTTGTACAAAATGGGAAAGAAAAAGTAGCTGACGTCATGCCACTGCATCCAATACATTGTTGTAGCTAGCCTTACACCTGTGATCAGAGAATCTAAAGTAGTTGAAAAGTGCACAAGTTTTATTGCAAATATTTCAGTTTCCAAAAAACCAAAGCTTTGATGTTAGAATAAACAGTGACATGTAATAATATAATATTTTAACTTAAGGAACTCCTGTCAGAAAAAAGATTGTGGTATAAAGCAAGAGCTGATATGTGGAATGTTTCTTTTCTTAAGAAACGTGCTTGCCAGCAAGACCACACTGTGTCTAGTGACAGGAAATGAATTTTAAAAGAAGCCAATTTATTCTTTACAAAGCAAGAGGTCAACAGATTGCCAATTAAAACTAAACTAAAAGTAAACTACTGGGTGTCATAGTTGATAACCTGAAGTTTGATGCACATATCAATCAAACTATCAAAACTATTAATAAAAAACTTGGCTCTCTTTACACAATCAAACCTTTCCTTACCCTACTTGCTAGAACTGCAATTGCCCTTTTCCCATCTGCTGTCAACTCTTCTCTATGCCTCACCTCTATTCTCCAACTTAAACAAAACAGATCTTAATAAACTGTCATCCTGCTATAACCACATTGCCAGATTTGCTACTGGCACAGCCTACCGGACACACCACTGTCACAACCTAAATCGCCTAGGATGGCTTTAACTGCTAAGCCTACTGCAGTTCAACCAGCTAATAGTGGCACATAAAGTCCTTTACCAACCAGAAAATACACCTACACTAAAAAATATTATCAGCCCCTACACCAGCACCCGGCCACTGCGATCATCCACTAGACTCCTAGTTCAAACATACAAATCCAACTACTCAGCTGGGGACTCTCTGTTTGCCAACTCTGTTGGAAAAATATGGAACAGACTCCCAGCTGACTTGACCCTAGAACTCTCACTAACTCAATTCAAAAACAAACTCAAGAAATACTTCAGAACTCATTGGTTATGTCCTTGCACTAACCCCGACTAGTGACCTCTCTATTTCCTAGGTGCCTTACCTTCAACTAATTCTAACTTTTTTCTACCACTCCATTTCGGGGAGGGTCAATTGTATAACTGCTGCTCAGTGTGTCTTAAACCTGAATGTAATGTTATGTATGTTTAACTTTGAAAATAATGTTATGTTTTGTAAAGTGTTTTATAATAAGTACTATATGTGCTAAATGCTGGTATTGCTTATGACTGTAATCTGCTTGAAACTAGCATTTACTAAATATTCAGTGTATATTATTATCTTGGAGCTTTTCTCCCCGGGCCTCTGCTGAAAATGGACATGTATCCAGTCATACTATTCTGGTCAACAAATGTAAAATAAATAAATAAATAATTACATTCATCAATGGAAAATTAGAACAAAACCTTACATAGATATTAGATTTGATTTACTGACAAGTATATAAGGATTATGAGTAAAAGATGTGCAGCTTTCCAGGGTAGGAAATATACAAATTAAGACAGCAACACCCATTCAAATCTCAGAATTGCTGGCACAGCAACAGACATTAGTCAGTAGTGATTATTATAGTCATTTGTTAATTGCAGAAACTCTATAACTTATATGATAATTATAGTAGGTATCCAGTCAATGAGTCAGTGCTTACTACTTGTGCAAATAATGTAAATGCCACTCATTCTCCTTATCTGGCATAGCTAATGTTGTGAACAGGCATATGAGGTAGCTGAAAGATCTGTGTCTACTTTCAGGGTGTCACTGGGAACAACAATTAATGGGGGGGGGCTTACCATGAAACAGTACATTCAGGTTTTATGACAGTATAGAGTTACATCATATAGAACTGAAGGCATCCTCCTGTACAGATACTTTTAAAAAATACATTTAAGACAAAATTTGTTTTTTTTTACCTAAAACAAGACATGATGACCACACCATTAGAATGTGTGACACTAGAAGGAAAAGTAAAATGAATATCTATATATATATATATATATATATATATATATATATATATATATATATATATAAAGGGCTACACAGTACATTCAGCATGTGTTTAAAATGAGAAACTAATTCTTATGGGACTGTTACTTTTGATGTCATAAGAAAACGGTTTCCCAGCAGAGAAAAATAAGTCTGCATATCTAAAATATTATGTTTGCCAGTGAAAATAACAGTTTATTTGTCAAACTGCCATCCATCATTTAAAATATCAGACTACTTGTTGTATCTGTTTAATGCCTAATCCATGGGGGTTGAATTTAGAAAGGTTGTTGCAAGGTGTATATGAGCTGTTCACCCCAGAGTAACCATTTCTGATTCAGAGACTGCCATACTATGGCAACATGAAAACATGCAGAACTTTGGTGGGCTGTCTCTGCAGCGGCAGTCTGGGGAGACATAAACCCTTCTCAGCTGCCTCTAGTATGGCTTTTACACAGCCAATTAGATTAGAATGGCCTCTCTGGACTGCTTGTGGTAATGGACACAACTAAAAGTCATGTTCATCCAGCATGTTAGAGGTAAGTGCAGCAGAGTTTAGTGATCAAGTAGTGTTAGGGTGTGTGTGTGTGTCTGTGTGTGTGTGTGTGTGTGTGTGTGTGTGTGTGTGTGTGTGTGTGTGTGTGTGTGTGTGTGTGTGTGTGTGTATGAAATATGTGAAGGGATGCATGTGTGAGTGTATGTCTGAGTGAGTGTCTGCCTGGGAGGTAGTAGTAGCAGGGTTAGTGAGGGGGTAAATTAGGTATGATAGGCTCAAGCCCCAATGATCCTCAGTTCAATTCAGCAGGTACTTATGGGAGAGGTACATTTAATCAGTTACCTATTGTATTCTTGAAAGCCGACAATGTCGAATCTGACATTGTCGACACGAGAATAGCGAAAGTGCAGAACATCGAACGGGTAAACGGAAATCTCTATAAGGGGAGATTTCCGTTTACTTCAATGTAGTGCAGTCTCGGAGTTGGTATATTTAAGTAGTGGGGGCTGTGGGGGTGCAGGGGGCCTTGCCCCCTGCGTACACCCTTTAGATTTTCTTTTTTTTTCTTTATGTTTTCTGAACATTCGAAATTTTAATGGTTCGATCATTAAAGGTCGACCTTTAGTGATTCGAACCATTAAACTTTCGATGTTCTAATATAGACCCCATTTAATCACATATACTTTTAATCAGTGTCTGTTTAGTCAATACAGTTTGGGCGACTAAGCAAATGGTTGACATGTGTGCAAGACAGATTGCACACATATTATGGTTTGGGAATATGCCCTTTCCTCAGTGTTATGCAGTCTCAGAGTTATAATAATTTGGGGGGGATGCGGAGGCCATGGGGGTTTGTCCCCTGCAAAAAACAATGTGTTCTCCTTTTTTTTTGTTTCATGCACCAAGGTTATTGCTCAGCACATGCATGTTAATGTGTGGACATTTGCATTGTTTATGTTGATGTGATACCCTGACTCCTCGTGCAAAAATGGGAAAAAGGAGATGAGGATAGATGAATGGATATGTGTTTGTGTGGGTGCATGTGTGTTAAAACTATCTTTCCCACAGACTTTGGTTATCCTTTCTAACAGCTCTCAAATTAGATTTAAGGGATACAGATGTCCTGGACTCACTATAACACAAGTATAATCCCATGCTAGTGAGACAGCTGCATTACTGAAGTATCTCTAAGCCTCTATCTACCTCTGCCTTAAGACTGTTCCTGTAAACTTGCTCACACTGTTATCAAAATGCAGTGTCAGGCTGTCTGAGCTCACCATTCTCACAGACATATAGTTTAACTTTTCAGTTTGCAAAACCTGTAAATGTAACCCTCCTTACTGAGTGAAGTTGTTCTGTGAAATGCATGAGAATGGGTTACAAATAGAAAAGAAATAAAATGGAACAAGTACTGTGCACTTAAAATTTAACAAAATCGAAAGAACAGCTCTGTTTGCTGATTGTGGCTGTGCTGAAAGGTTCAGAGATTCCAATAAATACACTTAAGTAGCAACATCATTTACCAAAACAAAGTATTTGATGGCTCTATGCAGCAGTGTGTGTACCTCTTCCCGATTTTGTATTCAGGAGCAGTGGCATTTCATAGCACACAAATTAATCACACTGCAGATGTAGTGGTAATGTTGCTTGAAATTCAAATAATGCCACATTAAAAATAAAACAGTTCAGTGAAATATTCCATTTCATGTTGCAGTGGTGGTCAAAGGATTTGCCTGCACTGTCTCTAATTCATTGCATTATTTCTACTCTGCAACCTGTTCATCATAATAATAATAAAACTTGTGTAACATATATGTAGATATTACTGACTTTAATGGAGCAATTACAAAATCAACAGTAAATATCATCCTGAGTTTTGGAAATGCTGCTATGAAACAATTACTCTGTAATGTTTTAAGATTTTACAGTATTGCAATGCTTTTCAACTCAGGCTTTAGTTTTCAAACTGGTAATTGAAGATTTTGAATGGGACCTCTGAAAGATTAGTCTCAGGATCACTTATCATATGACCAGTTAATCTGGGTTATTATCAAGTAGCATAGACTAGATGTTCACCTGTGCACAAATGCTGACGCAGAGTGGATCAGTATATGTATCTGTCTTAGCTAGTAGAAGCAGCAGCTTGATGCCAATGTCCGGAATTACTACATACTTTAAATGAGAATGTTGGTGTTCTCCACATGCATGAGTGTGTCATCTATTTGTGGGTGAATGGGAATGGCCTACTGCACATCTCTCATTCCTACTCACGGGATTTTGTAAATTAAATGGGAAGAGTGCTGCGGTAGCGTTGTCGCCTCACAGTTAGACGCTGTCCGGTTCGATTCTCAGCTAAAGCGTCTTCTGAGTGGAGACATGCGTGAATGGGCGTACCTTCGTTGAAGGTTGTGCATCAGGGCTGGTAACTCGGCATGTAAAAATCAACTACCAATCATTAGCGGACCGGAGTTCCACTGTGGCGACCCCTAACCGGGAAAAGCCGAACGACACAACAAATGGGAAGAGCTAAAAGAAATGGACTGAATGTATTGGATCTTATTTCTCTGTTCTGTTGATTTTAAATGTGTCGTTTGAGAAGCATGCATAAAATGCCTTGTCTAAAGAGTTCTGCATTGATTTTAGCTTAGTTATCATTGAGGTGCCCATTTTAAAAAGTTAACAACCTCTCCCTAGACGAATTGGCATAGCCCCCAGACATGGGCTGCCAGCCTGGGAACACAGCTGGTGAAGCACTCAACCATATTTGGTGGATGGTAGATTTGAATGAGGTATCCAAACCCTGCATCATCTGCTCCTAATTACAACATTTTTTATATGCCTTAGACTTCCCTGATGGTAGGGTCTTGCAATGATGTAAGAATATACCTGTGGATGCTTCTACCCATGATACGTTAATATTCATCCTCCCCTCTGTGCACATTGCACCTGTGTGACATTAATGCTGGTCTCCAGCCTCCACTAAACAGCAACGTTGTGCCACAAAAAAACAAAACCTCCCTCCCCCTGACATAGACAGGATGGCCTCAGAGATGGCAGTCAGAGAAATAAAAAAATGTTAAGATACAAATGAAAGATCAAATAAAAGAGTAAATTAGGGATTCTTTGCTATTGCACCTGTGGTTTAGTGGCATAAATTGTGATACGGTTTCCCGTGGCCCTCAGATAAGCACATTCATTAGACTGTAGACACGTTATATTATTTCACCCCATCCACTGTCAATGTCACAAAAACAATTAAGAGGCTGGTGCCTGGCACTAATGAAATTAATAAGAGCAGGTGGCATTAAAACTAATGCAGGACTTCGCAGCCATCAGTAGTCAAAAGTCGAACAGCAACATTTTGTTATTATCCCAGTGCTATATTCCATGAATCATGCTAATTCTGTAAGCTTTTCTAAACCTGACCCCTAGCCATTACTCAAATGCATGAATCTTGTCAGCCACAGATAATGCCTAAAGTTTTCTGTTTAAATGTGAACTGCCTAAATGACAAATACTTGAATTATGAAAAACCAAAATAACTCGGGATCACCCGGCACACACAAGGATGTTAAAACAAGGCTAAACAGCCTAACCAGCCAGTTGTAAAAAAAAAAAAATCACAAAGTCTGAGCGTAATTATAAGTAAAGACACTTTAATCCATACATAAACACCAAACGTTAAGTGCTTTCATTCCAGATAGTAGGAACTTCATCAGAACATTTGAACAATTAAAAAACAATGATTTCAGTAATAAAATACAACAGGCACATGACTTAAAACAGCAAATCACCACATCTCAATAATTAAACAAAGGTTTAAGGATGAAAAATACGATTTAAAGCTGCAGGAATAAATACATAGTGAATATGTATTAAAATAAAATACTTATACCAAAAAGATAATACAACTTAATTATTACAGTCCTGGGGCTCACATCAATACTACTGATAGAAATTGCTTTGTTTAAACCTGGCAACTTATTAGCTTCTAGTCTGAGTTGCCATTTTAATTCAACCTGCTCAAGTTTGAGCTCCAAATATCCAGCCCTAATATTTGTAAATATTTGTTCCAACACAAAGAATAAAAAAATGTTGTGAACTTTACAAGAAAGTTTGTGTTTATACAAAGCAAGCATTGTTCTCAATAAGTGTTCTGATGTCATATGTATGTTCATATATGCAACGTTTCAACTGCCTTTCAGTTTTACCTGTATAGTAAAAGTGACAGTAGTCTCAAAAAGCAATATAAACAACCTTTGCAGAGTTACAATCGCATGTATGTGGTGACATAAATTTATACTGGTTAGTACGAAGTTATAAAGTCTGCTCTACAAAAATATTTTTGCACTGTGAGCAACATCTACATTTAAGCATCCCCTTATTGGTTTTATAGAAGTAGAAGTAGCATTCATATTAGTTGTCAACTCAAACCTTTCTTTTAAATTTAGGTGTCTCTTAAATACAAATTGTGGATTGGCACCTAGAACTAGATAAATACACTCATCGTGAACTATCACTTTCCAATTTTCAGAAGTGATCTTTATTTGTTTGGGTCCATGGGCCATATTTAAAAACCATAGTGTGGTCATACGTGGAAGTTTTTTTCTTTAACTGTAACTTCATTTAAATGTTTACCTAACAAGGGAGGAAAATTGTTTACACATTTGCCTCTTGTAAAGCTCCATATTATATGTGTGAGATTTGCACACACAATAATTAGTGAGCCAAGAGTCTCCTGTGAACTCACTATAGTTCAGCTGATATTTTGAAAAAAAAAAGCAAAATCACCTGTTTTTATTGAAGATACTCACAGACAATAATAATCTGACTACATTAGGAATACACACAGTATTTTCTTCTTTTAATAATATGAAAATACTTGTAAATAAAGGTCATTAAATATTTTTATGGGATGTTTTTAAATGTAGCATCTCTCTACTCCTTTAAATAATACAGACAGTTGTCAACTAAATGTTGTCATATTAGAGAATATGTGTTCTGTAAACATATCTATTGGCATAGCTAAAATCAAGGCAGGTGAACTAATTTGTTCTAAGTTTCTCAATGATGTAAATTTTATTGCATTTGTTAAAGTGTGTACCTACCTGTTAAATGTAAACTTCTACGTAACTGGCATTGAATTTGAACTAAACATTCTCAGCACATCCTTTCTTGACACTGTATGCGTGAAGTGTGATGAAGTTATATTTGTATTATTTATATTTACTGTTTGGAAACTCCATTTTCAGTAGAATTCCAGTTACAAAGGCTCAAGAAACATTAAACTGCAAAATGTCAACACACATCAATATGAGGCAGAGCAATATGAAATGAAACACTAATGTATGTGTGTGTATATATATATATATATATATATATATATATATATATATATATACAAGCAAATATTAATAAAATTGTAGTTGCAAAGGTTATTTGAATGCACAGAGTTGTGATCTATGCAAATCAAAGATGGACTACAGTAGCATTGACCAAGGTCACTGCATTATCTGATAAGAGGACTATAGACTCATTGGCATACTGCATCAATTTTGCTCCTTTACAATGAAAAGCCACATAATTGGCAAAGATAGTGAAAAAGGAGTGCCCTAACAACAAGCCCTGAGAGACTCAAAAGGTAACAGGTAGTAGCTACAAAATGTCACCATTCAATCTGACAAGCTAATAACTTATTTCCAAAGAGTTTTTGAACCATTTAGCGTCAATGAGAGAAATCCCATTGCGATTTGTGTCATGAGATGTGTTGCATGTCAACAATACTGAGACATTGGAGAGATACAAAAAAGACTAATCTAACAATTCATCCATTATCTAGCCTTAAATGTCCTTTACAACATTCAGTGTGGCAATAACATACCATGATTAAGTCTGAAACCATACTATGAATTTGTGATAAAATTGTATTTGCTCAGATATTGCTATAGTTATGAATGTATGCATTTGTGTAGATCTTCCGAAAAGAAAGACAGTATAGCCACAGGATGATAATTGTTTTACTCATCAGTGATTCCTACTTTATGTAGAAGTACACGAAGTGGCCTTTCTATATACTAGGAAAAAGGCCCTCCTTGACAGATATTTTAATTAATATTGGAAATGGGTAAGAAATTGTGCTTGACAAAATTCTACCCATTCAAGGGGGGGGGGGTTGTCTTTTGAAGGTAACACAAATTTTAGGCTATGGAAAAAATTATGCACTAAACCTGATGAGATCGTATGCAAGGTGAAGGTAGGGTGGTCCCACAGGGGAGAAGTGTAACAGTCAGTTCTTTGACAAAATGCCATCCTATTTTGTACTACAACATAAAGAAATTCTCTAACTTGAGTAGTGATCTTAGTGTCACTCAGGAAAGGAAAAGATGAAAGAGTGGAGTTTTGTCCAGGATTAAGTAGCTTTTCTGTGTTATACTAGAATATTTTTGCATAGCTAGAATGTAGTCACTGCTGCTTAAGACAGAAGGTCATTTTGCTAGAGTTTATCAGTATCTTTACTTGGTTATAAGCCTTGTGAAATCTGATGAGGTCAGTTTTTAATTTGGAATGGACAGAGATGAGCATGGTGTTGAAATATTCAGAAACAGTAAACTGAAATACAGAACAGCATCATCAAACGGCAACAGGAAATGTGTTCCACTCTACAGAGAGGAGAACTTCATTGAAGCATTAAGCATCAATTTGCCATACTACTGGAGAAGCAAATTCTTTACAGCCTCTGCAGTCTGCTATGGCCACATATAGGTTCATAGGTTCATAGGTGTATACTAGGCTAATGGCCCTGGAGCCTTTACAAGCCTAGCCCATAGAAGTGCCCTGGCATTGTGCCACCCGATGTTAGTTCCCAGTGCCTCTATCAAGTAGAGCCACTGGCGTGATCCCTGGGGTGAACCTTCTATTTCCCATCCACTCACCAAGATTTCTCTTGAAGAGGGCCAGTGAGGTGCTCTGCTTGACATGTATGGGAAGTCTATTCCAGAGCATGGGCAATCTCTGCATTATGAACCTGTCCCTCCAGCATGTTCTGTTGATTGTGGTAATGAGGTTGAGGTCTCTGGAGCATGTGGTGCGGAGGGATTGGGATTTCTTTAGATGTAGCATTTCTAACAGAGCTGAGTCAGACATGGCTTTGTAAGTCTAGTGGAGATCACCTCTTAGTAGATGATATGAGACAGAGAATAGCTGGAGTTTTTTGAGTCTGTCCATGTAGGCCATGTGTTTAAGGCCTAGGATCCCCTTTGTGAGGAACTTTTGTGGCCTTTCCAGCTGTTGAATGTGTCTAGGGAGGTACATGCCAAATAGAGCATTATACTCAATGATTGCCCTAATGATGGAAGAGTAGAGAGAGATGATGACTTCTTTCTTCCTGGATGTAAAACCCTTGGTAATGAGATCTGCCACATAGAAGGATTTTCTGGCCACAGTGGCAATGTGGTGGTGGAAGGAGAGGTTGCTGTCAACCTGTGTCCCCAGGTCTGTTATAACACCTTCAGTGTCCAGTGGGCTCCCATCGATGTGGTAATTAGTGGGAACTGAGTTTTTCCCAAAGGGGATGACAACATATTTTTTGGTATTAAGCTTAAAGCCATGGTTTCAACACTAGTCATTGGTCTCAGTGAGGCCTTTCTGTAGAATGTCTACATCACTTGGGGAGATAATAATGGCTCCCAGCTTGCATTCATCTGCAAACTTGGTCAGCCAGAGTCCCTCTGTGTTGGCCTGGACTTCTGAGAAGTAGATACCAAACAGGAGATGACCCAGGACTGATCCCTGTGGGACTCCACCCGTGACTGGTTGGCAGTCTGACTTGGAGTCTGCTATTTTCACACTGTGGGTTCTATCTGTGAGCCAATTTGCAACCTACCTAGTGATACAGGGGTTGATGCCTAGTTTGGTGAGTTTATCAATAATTCCTGAATGGAGAATGGTATCAAAGGCCTTGACCAGATCAAGGTAGGCTGTATGATCTGCCTTGCCCTCATCCACAACTTTGGTGACTGACTCAAAGAAGACATCCAGGTTGAGCAGGCATGACCTACCTTTCACAAAATCAAACTGCATGAGATCTAGAGTTTGGAGATTTCCTATATCCTTGTTAATTAGGTCCATGATGATGCACTCAATAGCCTTACATATCAGACTTGTCAGTCTAGTAGGGTGATAATTCCCAGGGTCTGTAGTCACTCCCCCTTTATGGAGAGGGATGACTGTAGCAGTGCTCCATTCTGTAGGGACAAAGCCTGAGGTGAGGCTGTGATTGCACAGGGCGCACAGATGTGGTGCCAGTTCACTTTGTAATTCATATAGAACACATCCAGGGATATTGTTGGGTCCCATGGAAGCTGTATTCTTGGCCTTGGACAATGCAGCTTTAACCTGTGCTTCAGTAATGCTGGGTGCCTGGCATTCCTCCAGTATTGTGATTGGTCCATGGGGGGAGGGGTAAAGTTGGCACTGAATCTGTCAGCCAGTATATTGGCAATATCTGTTGGCTCAGATTAGGAGGTACCATTGTGCAGTAACTCAGATCATACCTGGGTATTACCATGGAAATTCTTGATATAACTATAGAAGGCTTTGTGGTTGTTAAGTGTCTGCTGCAATTCTGCCTTTATAGCTGGCTTTAGAAGTTTTTATGAGGGATATAAACTTTTTTTGAGGCTAATAAGGGAGTTTTTCCAGTCTTGGGACTTCGCCTTTTTCTGCAACAGTTTCTTTCTTTTGTTGTGGAGTTTATTAATGGCAGGGGACCACCAGATTGGCTTCCTTTTTTGGAGGAGACCATTTTGGTTCTGTTTGGTATGGCTAGTTCCATGGATTTATGTACATGTTCATACAGTGCATTGGTGTATGATTCGTCAGTCATGCATCTATTTTCCATTGACATGGGTGATGTTAAGTTAGCCACCTCCGTTTTTAGGAGCCTAAAGTCAGCTTTGGAGAAATTTTTCATGGTGGTTACCTTTGCGGGGGGGTGGGTGAGATGTGGATTTCCATGGTGATTAGTTTGTGGTCGGATCTAACCCGGGAGGAATTGACTATTGGTGTAGAGCAATAGTTGCCCATGTTAATAATAACCAGGTCAAGGATGTTGCTTCCTCTAGTGGGGGTAAGAATGAGCTAGTCCAGGGCATTGGAATTGATTAATTCCAGGAAGCAGTGGGCCAGTGTACTGGTGCATGAGTAGTTTTCCCAGTGGATGGAGGGGTAGTTGAAGTCACCTGGTATGAGAGTGTTGGGTTGGACCTTAACAGTTTCCAGGGTGCTTGGGAATGTGGAGTGAGAGTCTTGGGACATGGATGGGGACCTATAGCAGGCTATGACCTGAATTGCTGTCTTACCCAGTGTTAGCTGTACCTAAAGTATCTCAAATTCCTTATTCTGAGCTACTAGTCTAGAGGTGTGCATGTCCTTTATGAATATGGAGACACCACCATCTTTGGAGCTTCGGTCCATGTTCTGAGGTCGAAAGGTTTGGAATGAGTTATAGCCTGGTAGCGCAGGGGTGCTTTCTGCTACTTTAAACCAGGTCTCCGTTACAGCACAAATGTCAATGTTCTCCATTTTGAGGAGTGCTTCGAGCAAGTGCATTTTGAGATTTAGACTTCTAGCATTGAGCAGCATGACCTCAGACTGCATTTATTTATGCTGTTACAGTGGTAATTTGATTTTTGAAACATCACCTAAAAAGGCACTATAGGGGTGGCAAGAGCCTTAGCCAGTATCCAGAAACCCAGGGGTGACAGATGCAAGGCATCTCTGGCAAAGCATCGAGGTCTGTTAATCATGTTATCGCAAGCAGATGGATACTGGATCCCCTTAGAATGACACCAGAAACTTAGGCAATTGTTGAAGTCAATCATTTTCTGGTTGTACTGCGGTATCATTCTGGTTGACAGTAGGATACTGCTCAGAGCTAGGGTCATACCTGACTGGGCCCCATAATCCAAGAGTTCCTCCATGTCTCTTTTCATGTAGTCCAGGGAGGTGCATCTCAGGTCATTCACACCCACATGGACAGTGACAGAGACATACTTGTACTTGTTGTAGAGTGACTTGAGTGCGTGTGTTATGTGTCAGATTCTGGCACCCGATAGCTCACTGTTACCTTCTCCTTATTCAACCTAGTGAGTGGGACATCAGTGTGCCTCACTATCAAGTCACCTATGATTAGTGTATTGGGCAAGCTGTTTTGCCTTGGGGGCTTAGGTTGAGGGGCACACTGTGTATGTGAGCTATGTGTCATGGGGTTTGTGATGTGTTGTCATGGTCAAGTGTGTTTCTGCCTTGGAGGTCTCTGCTGTTTGGGTAGATTTCTATTGAGAGCCTCCGAGAAGGTGGATGTGTGGTTTGTGTTTTTATTTGAGAACTGTGATGGTGGATGTTCTGTAGGGCTATGTGTTGCATGTGGTTTGATGCAGCTGTTGACCTTCTCCTCTTGACCAGCTATTCCAGTCTTGGCTTGAGAGAGTGCATGGCTTCCAGTTTGGATATATAAGTACATCTCTCACAAGTCTGAGTGTTAGGAGGTAAGAGGACAGGGTTGTTTGTGTACATGAGGCAGTTGCTACACTGCTTCAGAATGCTCAAGTTCACCAGGTTAATAGGAGAAAGCACAGGAAACTGACCTTTAGACATGCTAGGAGGGATGATCATTATTACTAAGTACTGGAGCTGTTTCCTTATATAGTCCTTTTACAGGAAAAATGTCACTCAAGGTGTCTGAGTCTGCACAGAGCACTGCCAAACACTTGAGGGGAAACTAATACGTAGACCCTTAAAATTTAAGGATGAAGTATTTAGGCAGGTATTCGGAAGTTAGAAAGAAATCAAGCAATACTTACTGACAAACAAGGAATTAGCTTTTCAAGAATGATGAAAAGATGGGAGTCGCATGAATGGCTACTGCCTGGCTACTACTAATGCTGGTCTCAGCACAGCTTCACTCTGTTGGGATACAATACTCCTTTGCTTCTTCTCTCACCAGAAGCAAAATGTTAGCACCAATCCCAAAAGAGAAGCAGGTCATGGCCTGTTTGGTGATCCACAGTATTGTCCCAGATGATGCAAAGTTCTGCAGGCTTGTAGTCTTTTTCTGGTAGATGCCTCGAATAGCAACTAGACCATTCAGGTACGTTAAGCACAGACACTCACTCTCCAAGCAGAAAAAGCCAGGAATCAATGCACTCTGCTCCTACTCTCAACAGGATCAGAATATAAGCACAGATTCCAAACTATCACCTATAAAGCTGTTATTAAGCTTTCTGGTGATCAGCAGTCTCCAGGAAATAAGGTAACTGCACTCCTTCTCTCACCAGGAGAAATACAGAATCACTAATCCAAAGATGACTACTTTGAGACAGAATGTGAGCTCTCCAATACCTGGTGGTCTTGCAATAGATGCTTAAAGGTAATATGAAAAAATGGTTTATCCTAAACGCTGTAGTGGGCACTAGAGGAGTTAGATGTGAAAGTAGGTAACTTAAGTTTTACCTGTCTAAAAGGTTAAGTTTTAGTGCAGAGTCACTATTTTTAAAACAGCAAGATAGATTGAAAGGGGGTGGTCAACTTTGTATTCTGGTACTATGGATGGCCAATAAATTTAAATAGTTGAAAGGGAGTGATTTCACAAAATGATAATTACTCACACCAGCCAGCAAAAGCAGAGAGAAAATGAGATATATGGTCAAATTAACATAAGGGGCAGGCAACTAGAAAGGCAGTGGTGTTTAAGAACACAACTCTAACCGGGTGTGAGGGTGGGAAAATTTTCTGTCTGACTCACAAGAGACAGACCTGTGGTCTCTTTTCAAGTTTTAATATGCAGTTAAAAGCAGAATACAAGTAAAACACAGTGTAAACAAAACAAATATCAGTATACAAAACAGAAAAAGGCAATAAAGTAATACAAGATACAACAAATAAAAAGCAAACTAACCTTTTGCTCACAGTAAACTGTAACAGAGTTTGGGTGAGCTTTTCCAGTAAAAAGCGCAACAAAAGCAAATTATTATATAATAACAAAAGAGATGTGGTTACTAATGGATTACTGCACACATCCAAAGACACACACATGTGCAGACACACACACACACACACACACACACACACACACACACACACACACACACACAGGCACACGGCCATACCTCTTACCTGACCCTGAGTTTAAAGAACATCCCCGATTTGACACTGTCCCTTGCAAATCACAAATGATTAGTCATTCAATAGTAACAGATATTAAGAGTTTTGTTTTTCTTCCTGTTCAGTAAATGCATTCAGATGCAAGGCATGTTGCTCTGTTAACTTTTTAAGTGGATTAGAGTAATCTCTAGGAAGACTTTTGAGCATGGTCCCTATATATTACAGATCACTATAGTCAGTCAATAATGCCAGACATTAGAGTTTCATACTTTTTGTATCCTTAATACATTTCATGCTGCAAAACCTGAATTCTATTAACTTTTTAAGTTGCTTAGGATAATATTAAAAACTGTCCTTGGTGTCTAGTGCTCCCCATATGTCTCTTGTGCTGCAAAACCTTTTGGTCCATTACCTTTTGATGTAACTTAGGGTAAGTGTGTAGTTTACACACACACACATACACACACACACACACACACACACACACACACACACACACACACACACACACACACACACACACACACACACACACACACTCAGTATTACAGGAGTTGCTTGTTGGGCAAGGGAATTGTAGAGGTATGGCAGACAGACCCCCATACAGAAACACACATACACACAAGCACATGCACACACCCCCAACACTACCTACCAGCTAGACTTTGAGGCACTTACATCTAACACAATTTCTCCCATTGAGAGTAATGGGTGTTTACAAACTTTTGACTAATACAACTATCGGTGACAAGAAGTTATTAATCACTCAGCTGTATACAGGCATTTCTGCTGAAGAGTGCATAGCTAATTAAAATATGCTGCTCCTCAGAATCCATCCTTGGCATTTATGATAGGCCAGACAGACAGTCTTCTATGAGGCTGTACATATTCAAGGTAAATCACTACAGTAGGGCTATGTCTGAGTCAGTAATAGTTACTGTGAAACCCCCCTCTGGGCCAGTAATCAAGGAATCTCAATTTGGATAAACACAGTATTTTCAAATGCAGCTCTCAGCACCAAGCACAATTTCCCTTAAGAGCACAGAGGGAGTATACTCAGTGCTGGGGCTGGGTTTTCCTCTCCAGGCCCCAAATAAGACTTCACCTTTCTCTCTAAAGAAAACAGTCCTCTGTGTCCCTGTTCCAAGTAGCAGACACACTCTTTAAGATTGGATTTTTACACAGACACACACACACACACACACACACACACACACACACACACACACACACACACACATGGGAAGGCTAGCACAGATGTACTAGATCTGCCACCTCCATCATAAGGTACATAAGGTAGATTCACTGCAACCAGCCAGCTACCTTAAGGATCTTACCAGGGTATCCAATTACTCTTAATAAATTTATTGCTTAAACAAATGGTAGTGTTTCCAAGAGCAAGACTTACAGGAGCATGAAGCACACAGTGCCACCAAATAAATGCAGTTCCTCTCAAGGGTTAAACTATTTTCTAAAAGACTGCCCACAATGAAAGATATAGATATATTTAATGATAAATAATAAAATAGAAAACATGAAAATACTGAATATCTATTTACAATAAGCACCAGAGTTTCAGTTCACGGGAACTATAAAAAATAAGACAGATGAAAAGACTCAGACAGATACAGGAAAAACAATACTTTTAGCTAATCTCACTATTTTCCTAACTGACTGAAGAATTACATTTTGCTGGTTACTTACTAAAGTAAGGCAATATAAAGTGGATGAGTGAGCTTTGCTGGCAGGTTCCGAAAAACAGAGTGCCCTGAGACTTCTGTCTCATCTAGTATTAAAGCATAATTTCAGTGCTGGATTACAGAATGACATCACATCTAGTCACCTGACTCCGTGGTTCCTACACTACCCCCTTTACTAGAAGCGAAACCAGGATCTTGCACATATGTGTCACAATACACACACATAGAGCTTTGCTAAGATGTGATACAGAATCTGGACGCTATAAAACCATTTCAACACTTCCACCCTTTTAGGGTAGCAATTAGTTCACCACTAAGGACAATACAGCAGGATTCCTAGTCCCTGTTTTCACAGTCATTGTGTCTCTGGCTACATTCAGACATGTGCGATTCAATCTTTATGGCTTATACTGAGTAATTTAATTTCAGAATATTTTTTTAAAGTTGGCTGGACTGAGATTAACCTCTTCTCTTCCAGTATCCTCTGTTGCAATATATTCATTTCAACAGTTACAATACAATCTGACATACAGTTGTGTTTCTTTTCTGTCCAGCAGGCCCCACTGTTGGTACATTTTTTTAATACAAGCAACTTCATAAATACATTTTCAATACAAGCACCTGTACAAATTATTTTCATATACAAAGGACATATAATTCTTTACAAAACTCCAGCTAGCTATGCTGACATTTGTTACACATCCACTGCCCTACTCCTCCTGGCACAGCTGGCACTACTTCAGATCATCACATCTCTACCACCTTTGAAGATGCAAGCTAGTTTTTCAAGTGGCCCTGGAGAAACATTGCTTGAAAGAAATGAGACTGTCTGAGAATATATTAACTCATACCCTGTCTTGAGAGTCCATCTGCATTAGCACTGCTGACCCCAGTACAGTCCTGCACTGCCATGTCATATGCCTACAACCCTAGGCTCCACCTTAATAACTTAGCATTTTTCTGGCTGGCTCAATGTATCCATGTGAAGTGATTGTGGTCTGTAACCACAGTGAATTTCCTTTCATACAGATATGGCTGAAGTTTCTGCAGTGCCCATACTATGACTAGACATTCTTTTTCTACAGCTGCATAACATTCCTCCCTGGGATGGAGTCTAGGGCTGAGATATACAACTAGGTGCTCTTCTCCCTCTGAGGAAACCTGGCTGAGTACAGCGCCCACCCCATGGTTTGAAGCATCCACCTGCACAACAAATTATTTGCTTTAATCTGGACTGGCTAACACAAGGGGTCCTCTCCAAGCCCCATAATCTTTTGGAATTCCTGCTTGTAGGATTGGGTCCATACTACCATATCTGTCCTGCTTTCCTTATCAGGTCTGTGAGGAGAGCAGCTATTGTACAATAATTGGGAATAAACTTTCTATAGTACCCCACAGTCCCCAAGAATGCCCTCACTTGCTTTTTGGTCTCAGGGCAGGCCACACCTGAATAGCTTCCATTTTGGCAAGTTCTGGCCTGATCTTACCACTCCCCATTGTATGTCTCAAGTAGGAGATCTTTGTCATACCCACCTGACACTTAATTGGCTTAATGGTCACCCCTGCCCTTTGCAGTTTGCCCAGGACCACATTGACATGCTGAAGTTGCTCTTGCTAAGAATAGCTGTAGATAGCAATATTGTCCAGGTAAGCAAGGGCATAATCTCCTGCTAGGTTATGATCTATCAGGCTCTGGAAGGTTATTGGAGCATTTTACATCTCAAAGGGCATCTTCGTGAGCTTGTATAATCCAAAAGGAGTCACAAAGGCTGACCTCTGTCTAGTGGTGGGAGTCAAGGGCACCTGCCAGTAGCCCTTGGTCAGATCAATAGTGGCCAGATACTTAGCCACACTCAGCTGCTCTAAGTCTTCATTTGTCCTAGACATGGGGTAAGCATTTAACTCTGTGTGACTATTTAGTTTTCTGTAGTCTACACAGAGCAATCTTTCTTTGGTACCAGCATCACTGGGGAGGCCCAGGGACTGCTCAACCCCTGGATTACTACAGTTCCAATATTTCCTTTATCTCCTCCCTCAGAGTCTGTGTAACTTGCTCAGGCACCCTGTTAAGGGGTCTACTTGATAGGCCTTTAGGGTCCTGTATCCACATGGTGCTGCACCAGGTGGGTGCACCCAGATTTTCCAGTGAACATACCCCCAAACTCATGTAACACTGCTTGGATTTATTAAATCTGGGGAGGGGATAGCCACTGGGACATTGCTACCCCTTCCACTGAGGTGTCAGTCCAGGCCACACTGAGGAGATCAGTCACCAGATCCCCCCTCAAATTTCTCCTGCCATCTATTGCAAATACTCAGCACCAGGGCCTCCATATCATGGTAAGGCTTTATCATGTTAACATGGTACAATTTATGCCCCTGCCTCCTGCCTAGCACGTTTACCCTGTAGTTAACATCACTGACCTTCCTTACCACTTTGAAAGGTCCCACCCAAGCTGTCTGCAGCTTATTGTGTCTGTCAGGAATGAGCACCATAATCTGCTGTCCCACAGAAAACTCTCAGGCTCAAGCATTACTGTCATACCAGACCTTTTTCTGCTGTTGGGCTCCTGTCAGATTCCCCTGGGCCAAGCCCATGAGCTCCCTAAACTTTGTCCTAAGGTTTAAGACATATGCCACAACAGACTCCTTGTGTGATTCACATCCATCCTCTCACTCATCATGAATCAAATCTGAAGGCCTCCTCACCCTATCCCCGTACAGTAACTTAAAGGGTGAAAAAAACTGTGGACTCCTGGGGGTACCTTTCTGTATACAAACAGCATATTGGGCAAATATTTCTCCCACTCTCTCTTAAACTGGTCTGCAAATGCCCATAGCATGGTCTTTAATGTAGAGTTTAACCTCTCCACAAGAGCATTAGTCTGGGGGGTGTAAGGGGTGGTCTTTAGGTGCTTCACCCCACAGCATTCCCACAGACAAGCCAGTGGGTCTGACATAAAATTGGCACTTCTGTCAGTCAGTTTTTCTCTTCAGAAACCTACCCTGCTGAAAATCTCTAATAAAGCATTTGCCACTTTCTCTGCCTCAATAGAGAACAGAGCCACTGCTTCATGGTATCCAGTATCATAATCTACTACCACCAGGATATACTTCTTCCCCATGGAACTTGGAGTACTCAGAGTCCACACAATATCCAGAGCTGCCCTCAGAAACTGCTCCTCAATCACAAGCAAAGGCATCAAAGGAGCTTTGACCTTGTCTCCTGTCTTGCCTACTTTGTGGCACTGCTGATGGGTCCTGCAGTACCCTGTTAAATCCCTTGTAATCCCAGGCCAATAAAAGTTCTGCAAAATACATTTCTTGGTAAGCTTTATGCCCATATGACTTGTAAAGGGAGTGTCATGGGGTATGAATAGAAGTGCCAGACAGTAAGCTCCAGTTACTACAAACTGCTGCACTACCTCACCCTCTAGCCCTGCCTCATGGATCCAGTCTCTGTTCAGTAACCCTTTGTTCCAGTATACAGACTCCCCTTTTTCTTGAGAATCAGGTGTCTCCTCAGCAACCTCCCTCAAGCCTCTTAGTGTAGGGTCCAAGAGCTGAGCCTGTCTCAACTCTACCTTTCTACCCCTTCCCAGCTCCCCTTCCAAAAAAACTCTGGTATCCTCTGGCAGCGGTGCCTCACTGTCAGCCTGGTACTACCACTCACCTCTGCCCTTGCAGTCACTCTCTCCAAGGGAACATCAGCACCTACCAGCAGCTGTGACTCACCTTCAGGATCACTGCTAAAGGGTAGCTCCCTCCCTAAAGAAGCCATATCACTAGCCCCAGCTTCAAGTGTGGGGTCTGTCTGGGTCTCCTCCAGGCTACCAGACCCACATGCCTATCTCCAAGCCTGACTGCATGTAACTACATGCATACAAGGTACTGCATTATCAAAATCATTCCCTATCAAGTATCTGCAGAGATATTCTCAAACACACTTACTTGATTGCTTCCTTTTCTACCCTCCCAGTCAAGGTAAACCCTGGTCAAAGGTATTTGGAATGGGGTCCTTCTTAAAGATCTGACTGGAGTGGACTGCCCAAGCAAATGCTGCCCATCTTTAACCACTGCAGGCTTCACAATGGTTATGTCAGAGGCTGTGTCTCTGTCTTAGTAGTGGCTTGTTTTCCACCAACTAAGATAGGATAGAAATTGCAGTGAGAGTTTGGTACTCCTGTTGCCTTCAGACAACATACCACTGGCATTCTGTTATTCCCACTTGCTGGCTTCCCCACCTTTTGTTCCCCACCTTGCTTCTGTGGACATCTATATGCTACATGGCCACACTGGTTACATTTAAAACATCTAAACCTTGATCCTGGCTGTGTACCTGAACTAGTGCCTTCAACTGTTACTGGTGGACTCTGTTGGGGTTTCCTTATATCCATGTGCAGCACTGAGTATCCCCTTCTTTTGCAGTGGTGCCCTGCTTGCTAAGTATAGATCCTCTTTTCTCCCCAGCTCATCTGCAGAGTTAAACTCCCAGTCTGCCAACCAGATTCTCATGTCCTTAGACAAAGTGCTAAGGGCTTTTCCCCTCACTAAAAGGTCTGCCAGCCTTTCAACAGTGGTGACTTGACACCCACTCACCCACCTATGAAAATAAGTGTTTAACTCAGCAATATAATCACATACTCTTTCATCTGCCTTGCGTCTATACTCATGAAACTTTTTTCTGTAAGCTTCAAGTGTTAAATTAAAACATTCCAATAAACATTGTTTAACTTTATCATAGTTTAAAAAATCAGTATCAGACAATTTAGAAACAGCAGTTACAGCTTTACCATGGAGTAAGGGGGTCAGAGGTGAACACAGAGCCCTTGGTCAACATTATACTTTCACATACTCTTTCAAATGTATGAATAAATCTATCAAAATTATAACCCACTGTAAACTGTGGAAGAAATTTACTGACCTTTATTGCTTCTGGGGTTTAGTTATTCCATTCCCCATTACCTCCATGGCTTTGATGAAGAGTCAGCATCTCTCTCTCATGTTGGCTGTGTTTCTCATTTTCTTTGGCCTCCAAATGCCACAGTCTCTCTGCTGATTCTAATTCCATATGTTTTGCTTGCTGCAGTCTCTCGGCTGATTCTGCTTCCAAATGTTTCACCTCCAGTTCAAGTATCTTTAACTCCAGATGGGTTTTTAAGTCCTCTGAGGAAAAGGTGATCTGTCCTGTGTCTGAGGTCTGCAAATCCCCATCACTAGACTGGTTGTCTTCCTGGTTGCAGGTCTGTGTTGCAGCTGTGATTAAGGTTGAAATAATTTTTTTTAGTCAGGTTGACATACACCAGTCCTTTGGATTTGCACACCTTAGCCAACTTATTCTCTGTCAGCTTGCCATAATCCCCTGCTAACATCTTTCCCTGCTTTCTCTGACAAAACTAAACTAACAAAAATAAATAAAACTGTTGTAAAAAATGAAACTGTATGTTTATCTTCTGGCTGCTGAGAGTACACACACCTTTAGTGACAACTGCTTACAAGCTACAGAAGTTGAATAAATATCCATATCACTGCTCACCAGTATGTGACATCCCTCCTCCATTCATCCATCCATCCATCCATCCATCCATCCATCCATCCATCCATCCATCCATCCTCAACCCCTTTCTCCCATTTTGCACATGGGGACGGGGTGTCACTATAGCAGTGACAATCAAATCAAGCCAGGGTTTACACCACCAGGTGGCTAGCCCTGCCATGGTAGTTCATTCATACCATTCACTCACACCTACAGCCAATGTACAGTGTCCAATCCACCTACTGCATGTCTTTGGAACATGGGAGGAAACCAGAGCACCTGGAGGAAACACACATGACCGCAGGGAGGACACACAGAATCTGCACGAAAGTCACCCCACTGAGAATCAAACGGGAGAACCTCTTGCTGTGAGACGACAATGCTACCTGCTGCACCACTGCGGCTCCCTCCTCTGGGCTAGGAATCAAGGACCCTCAATCCTCACCACTGACACTGGTGAGGGGTGTTCACTTGGAACAAAAATGGATACACACAGTATTTTCAGATGCAGTTCTCTGCATCAAGCACAATTTCCCTTATGAGCACACATGAAGTACACTCAGACCTGCGGCTGGGTTTTTCTCTCCAGCCCCCAAATAAGACTTCACCTTTCTCTCTGCATAAAAAAGTGCTCTGTGTCCCTGTTACAAGTAGCTGACATACACATTCTTTAAGATTTGATTTTTACATGCACACAAATACACAAACACACACAAACACACACACATGCGCACACACACACACACACACCTGGGAAAGGTTGCCACAGATTTAGTAGTTCTGCCACCTTCACCCAGGCTATAAGGTAGAATCATTGCCACCAGCTGGCTACCTTAAGGCTCTTACCAGGGTACCCAATTACTCTTAGTAAATTTTATACTTATACAAATGGTAGTGTTTCCAACCGCAGGACTTTCAGGAGCATGAAGCACGCAGTGTCACCAAATAAATACAGCTCTTCTCAAGGGTTAAATTATTTTCTAAAAGACCAGCCACAATGAAAGGCATAGATATATTAAATAATAAATAATAAAATAGAAAACATAAACATACTGAATATCTATTTACAATAAATGCCAGAGTTTCATTCACAGGAAATATAAAAAAATAAAACAGATGGAACGACTCAGACAGATACAGAAAAACAATACTTTTAGCTAATCTCACTATTTTCCTAACTGACTGAAGACTTACATTTCCATGGTTACTTACTAAAGTAAGGCAATATGAAGTGGATGATCTTTGTTGTCAGGTTCCCAAACACAGAGTGCCCTGAGACTTCTGTCTCATCTAGTATTAAAGCTTCATTTCAGTGCTGGATTACAGAACAACATCACATCTGGTCACCTGACTCTGTGATTCCCACACTACCCGCTTTACTAGAAGCTGAACCAGGATCTCACACATATGTGTCACAATACACACACATGAAGCTTCACTAAGCTGTGTTACAGCATCTGGAAGCTATAAAACCATTTCAACACTTCCACCCTTCCAGGATTGCAATTAGTTCACCACTAAGAATAATACAGCAGGATTCCTACTCCTTGTTTTTACAGACTTTGCTTCTCTGGCTGCATTCATACCTGAGATACAATCTTTATGGCTTATACCAAGTAATTTAATTTTGGGATATTTTTCAAAGCTAGCTGGATTGAGATTAACCGCTTCTCTTCCATTGTCCTCTGTTGTAAAATATTCATTTTAACAGTTACAATAAGTCTCATATACAGGTGTAGTTATTTTCTGCCCAGCAGGACCCACTATTGATATATTTTTTAACACAAGCAGCTTTACAAATGCACTTTCAACATAAGCACCTGTACAAATCAATTTGATATACAAATGACATCTAATTATTTACAAAACTCCATCTAGCTGTGCTTGCATATGTTACACATCCACTGCCCTACTCTTGGCATAGCTGGCACTACCTCACATCATCATAGTTACCACCAGCAGTAAATAAAGGTTTACCACTGGCAGTAATATTTTAGAATCCAAGCATATATCCATGTAGATCAAAATGTAATATTTTTGTTATTTTTGTTCTATCAAATGGGCATCAGTATCCTGATATAAGCATATATGTCAGTTTTAGCTAGTCTGTTCCCCTTGTAGGGTATGGAAAGTACCCAAATATTATTTGCGTTATATAGCATAATATGTATGCAAGCATCCAAAGCACTAACAGCTAGAACCAGAGTTTGCTTGACATCATTATCAAATGTTTTGTTTATTTTATTTGTTAATCAGGTAAGTGAACTGATCCTTACTGGACCCTTTTCAGCCATGGCCAAGGATAAATGCAACATATATGTGAACAGTTTAGTGCAGCCAGTCAGCCAGGAAACTGGTGTACTAGCAGAACCCATAAAGACATAAAGAGAAGAAGCAAAACTCTACACAATGACCAGGGGTCAATTCACCACTGACACAATGAGGTGGACATCTTACCACTAAGCAACCATGGTGTTTGTGCTATTCATTGATCAAATCTTGATTTTCATTCAAAAAGGAAAAGTGGGAGTAGCCACAATGAATTTATAAGGTGGAAGGTTGGCTGAGAAATGCAAAAGAGAGGGCAGGTACTAATGCCCCACAGTTTTCTAATTCTCTACTAGACCCACAAAGTATGGGTGCAAATTATTCTACTGATTTCTGTTCAGATGTGCAGTTTGACAACAGAACTCTCAAGAATTTAATTGTGAGTTGCTTTTAGCTCTGTTAGTTAAACAAGATTTCAATAAGATTTTGGTCTTTATGCCAGTAGGCCAATTTGACAGTGTTGCACAATATGGAAAAAAATCCCATTACCCATTGAGAACTCCGTACTTCTCACGGTAAGGCTTTGGAGTTTACATTTTCAACAGCAGCTATCAATAAATGCAAATTCCTGGTGCTGTGCAAAATAGGGCAGGATTATTTGTACTGTTTGGACTTATTCTAACCTTCTGAGAAGTCATATCACCTATTTAATTACTCTAAACTAAACAAAAATCTGTAACTTTGACATAAGCAATTTCTTAGAACTACCTCTCAGTTTGGTGAGGCCTGACCATATTCTAAAATGACAGTAGCCTGGAATGACTATTAGTATTAGATTGTTAAGGAAAAGCAGAATTTAACAACATGTTTAATGCTAAGTTTTAATTGGTACATGGTGTCCATTTTTTTCATTTTTCTGTTTGCCTAACTAACTGCCCATTATTACGTATTTCAATTTCTGATACTCTATATAGTTAACTACAGTTGCATCAGGCATTTTTTTCTTGACTCATATTCATAGTCATGGTACACGGTGGTGTACAATGAGTGCCGTGACATGAAATGATGGTACTTGGATCAAATATTAACATGATTCATAGAGATGAATCAAACTAATGACAAGTTACACACCCTCAGACATCACCAACATATGGCAGATGTGGCTGAAGCACAACTTCAGCAGATGCACTGTAATGTAGTAAAGTAATGAATGTGATTGCCCTGACACAATTGTTTGCAAGGAAATGTGCAATACAGCACTGTGAATGCCTATCCATAAGCTAAATGTGCTTGTTTGTGCATCAAAATAGCCTGTAATATAAATGAAGTTCAGATATGAGAAGCTGCATGTCTCAGTATGGCTGTAAAACTGCTTCTGCTATGTTACAATATGATGTCATGTAACATCTAAGGAGTCAAGTGATTGGGGTTCAAGGAATATAGAGAATATAAACAATGATGGAAGCCTCCTTTTGTAAAACTGATTCAGAAGAGAGCTAGTACAGCACAGTGGAAAATAGACAGCATCCCTTACACAAAAATATATTCAGATTACAGGACACAAGACATGCTACATCTGCTACAGACTATCAGTTGGTAGTTGGGCACATGATGAATGCTATGGACAATGCAGCCAAGACAGATGTTGGCAATATTGTGAGCTATTGCACAATCCTAATGTCTGTTGAACACAGTCCACTACAATCATGGGCAGCAGCAGTTCATGAAAATATGCAGCTGATAGTTCATGAATGCAAAGGACAGAAATGATCTGGTAAACTTCTACTCCCATTGGCAGGAGCTAAGTCATGTCACTCCATGAAAGACAGGCCAGTTCTGGTCAGGGAACTGTGCCGGTGTGCCCTATATTACATGCTGAATGATGTTGTTGCATCTCATTATCAGATAATTCTGTTTATTTGCTGTCTGTACCTCTAATGCCTATAATGCTGCTCAGCTATATTATGTTCAGTAACACAACACCATTACTTGTTCATGCACAGCCAACCTGCAATTGTTAGTGTACATCTTTGAGCCTCTGTTCTGCAATGCAGCCTGCAAGTCACATGTTTGTGAATCATGGACTATATTGTGGAACCCATTAGCATATCCGCTATATATCTGACTGACTCCTGGTGTGCAGCTGAGTATTTCCTTTCTCCATTCTGCATGAGTCCTTTGATGAATCATGTAGGGCTTTGGTATTTGGCTTGGACTATGCATCAATTATGGGTGAACTTCAATCATGTTTATGAACAGCACCATTAAGGTGTTTGATTGCTTATACTTTAGTTTTATTTCACTGAGTTAAATCTCTATTCATTTTTTACAAATGTTATATATGTATATAGGTACATCACTTTAGTACATGTTCAGTTAATGGCCTGAATATCCTTGTTTGTATTATTTTTAGTTGAAATGAAGGTTGGTTAATGTTTAATTAGTTAAATGTAATTAGATTACTGCCCATCCAGGCAGCCCTTATTCCTAACTCATTTGACCTGTTGAATGTTGACTCACTTGTTAATGACAACAAGCTGAGCAGGGCAAACCAGACTTTTCTAGCCCCAGCATGAGTCCCCAGCTCATCCTGTGGAATACACAGAGATTCTTAGGTAAGCTGAAAGAGAGAGATAGAGATAGAGAGAGAGAGAGAGATGAACTCTCCTGCTTGTCCTCACCCTTCCTCTAGGTTGCCTCTCAATGGGAGCATGCCTTATGCATATCCTGTGGAGATTATTACCGGCATTCTGACTAGATGTCCATACTACATCAATTGACATCCCTTAGCCCTGAGGTGAAGTGTAGCTATAGCAAAAGCCTCCCAAATTGCCTGTTGTTTCACTCTGTCATAGAAAATGAATCAATCAAGAGTGCTGACAAACAAAATTTTGGCTGCTTGTATTTATATACTCATTCATCCTTGCAGTCACCAACTGAAGCTCATGACTACATTAGGAGAAAGACACAGACTGACCAGCAAACTGAGACATTAATCCTAGAACTCGGTGTGACATCCCTCCTCTGAGCCAGTAATCAAGAAGCCTTAATCATCACCACTGACACTGGTGGGGAACATTCACTTAGAACAAAAATGGATATACACAGTAGTTTCAGATGTAGCTCTTTGTACCAAGAACAATTTTCCTTAAGAGCACAAAGGGAGCATACTCCAATCCTGGGGCTGGGTTTTCCTCTCCAGACCCCAAATAATACTCCACCTTTCTCTTTGCAGAAACTAGTGCTCTGTGTCCCTGTTCCAAGTAGATGACTCACACACTCTTTCAGATTTGATTTACACAGACAGACAGGCGCACACACACACACACACACACACACACACACACACACACACACACACACACACACACACACACACACACGCATGCACACACATGCGCGCACACACCCCTGGGAAAGGTTGGCACAGATTCATCAGCTCTGCACCTTCATCCAGACTATAAGGTAGATGCACTGCCACCACTCAGCTACCTTACTCTTACCAGGGTACTCAATTACTTTTAGTAAAATTGATGCTTATACAAATGGTAGTATTAACCAAGCAGCAAGACTTTCAAGAGCATGAAGCCATAGTGTCACCAAATAAATGCAATTACTCTCAAAGGTTAAACTATTTTCTAAAATACCAGCCACAATGCAAGGTTTAGATATACTTAATAATGAATAATAAAATGGAAAAAAATGAAAATATTGAATATATTTTTACAATAAACATCAGAGTTTCAATTCACAGTAAATATAACAGCAACACAGCTGGAAAGATTCAGACAGATACAGAAAAACAATATTTACGTAATCTTACTATATTTTCCTAACTTACTGAAGAATTATTGTTCCCTACTTACTGGCTAGAGCAAGACAAGGTGAAATGCATCTGACTCCATGTGACTATTTAGTTTTCTGTAGTCTACACAGAGCGATCTTTCTTTGGTACCAGCATCACTGGGGAGGCCCAGGGACTGCTTGACCCCTGGATTACCCCAGTTCCAACATTTCCTTTATCTCCTCCCTCAGAGTCTGTGTAACTTGCTTAGGCACCCTGTTAAGGGGTCTGCTTGATAGGCCTTTGGGGTCCTATATCCACATGGTGCTGCACCAAGGGGGTGCACCCAGATTTTCCAGTGAACATACCCCCAAACACCTGTAACACTGCTTGGATTTATTAAACCTGGGGAGTGGATAGCCACTGGGACATTGCTACCCCTTCCACTGAGGTGTCAGTCTAGGCCACACTGAGGAGATCAGTCACCAGATCCCACCTCACATTTCTCCTGCCATCTATTGCAAATAGCACCAGGGCCTCCATATCATGGTAAGGCTTTAGCATGTTAACATGGTACAATTTGTGTCCCTGCCTCTTGCCTAGAAGGTTTACCTTATAGTTAACATCACTGACCTTCCTTACCACTTTGAAAGGTCCCACCCAAGCTGCCTGCAGCTTATTGTGTCTGTCAGGAATGAGCACCATAATCTGCTGTCCCACAGAAAACTCTCAGGCTCAAGCATTCCTGTCATACCAGACTCTTTTCTGCTGTTGGGCTCCTGTCAGATTCCCCTGGGCCAAGCCCATGAGCTCCCTAAACCTTGTCCTGAGGTTTAAGACATATGCCACAACAGACTCCTTGTGGGATTCACATCCACCCTCTCACTCATCACGAATCAAATCTGAAGGCCCCCTCACCCTATCCCCATACAGTAACTTAAAGGGTGAAAAAACCTGTGGACTCCTGGGGGTACCTCTCTGTATGCAAACAGCAGATTGGGAAAATATTTCTCCCACTCTCTCTTAACCTGGTCTGCAAATGCTCATAGCATGGTCTTTAATGTAGAGTTTAACCTCTCCACAAGAACATTAGTCTGGGGGTGGGTAAGGGGTGGTCTTTAGGTGCTTCACCCCAAGCATTCCCACAGACAAGCCAGTGGGTCTCACATGAAATTGGCACTTCTGTCAGTCAATATTTCTCTTGGGAAACCTACCCTGCTGAAAATCTCTAATAAAGCATTTGCCACTTCCTCTGCCTCGATGGAGAACAGAGTCACTGCCTCATGGTATCCAGTATCATAATCTACTACCACCAGGATATACTTCTTCCCTGTGGAACCTGGAGTACTCAGAGGCCCCACAATACCCAAGGCTACCCTCTGAAACTGCTCCTCAATCACAGACAAAGGCATCAAAGGAGCTTTGACCTTGTCTCCTGTCTTGCCTACTTTGTGGCACTGCTGACAGGTCCTGCAGTACCTTGTTAAATCCCTTGTAATCCCAGGCCAATAAAAGTTCTGCAAAATACATTTCTTGGCAAGCTTTATGCCCATATGACTTGCAAAAGGAGTGTCATGGGGTATGAACAGAAGTGCCAGACAGTAAGCTCCAGTTACTACAAACTGCTGCACTACCTCACCCTCTAGCCCTGCCTCATGGATCCAGTCTCTGTTCAGTAACCCTTTGTTCCAGTATACAGACTCCCCTTTTCCTTGAGAAATAGGTGTCTCCTCAGCAACCTCCCTCAAGCCTCTTAGTGTAAGGTCCAAGAGCTGAACCTGTCTCAACTCTACCTTTGTGCCCCTTCCCAGCTCCCCTTCCACAGGAACTCTGGTATCCTCTGGCAGCGGTGCCTCACTGTCAGCCTGGTACTACCACTCACCTCTGCCCTTGCAGTCACTCTCTCCAAGGGAACATCAGCACCTACCAGCAGCTGTGGCTCACCTTCAGGATCACTGCTAAAGGGTAGCTCCCTCCCTAAAGAAGCCATATCACTAGCCCCAGCTTCAAGTGTGGGGTCTGTCTGGGTCTCCTAGAGGCTACCAGACCCACATGCCTGTCTCCAAGCCTGACTGCATGCAACTATATGCATACAAGGTACCGCATTATCAACATCATTCCCTATCAATCATCTGCAGAGATATTCTCAAACACACCTACTTGCTTGCTTCCTTTTCTACCCTACCAGTCAAGGTGAACCCTGGTCAAAGGTATTTGGAATGGGGTCCTTCTTAAAGATCTGACTGGAGTGGACTGCCCAAGCAAGTGCTGCTCATCTTTAACCACTGCAGGCTTAACAATGGTTATGTCAGAGGCTGTGACTCTGTCTTAGTAGTGGCTTGTTTTCCACCCACTAAGATAGGATAGAAATTGCAGTGATAGTTTGGTACCCCTGTTGACTTCAGACAACATACCACTGGCATTCTGTTATTCCCACTTGCTGGCTTCCCCACCTTTTGTTCCCCACCTTGCTTCTGTGGACATCTATATGCTACATGGCCACACTGGTTACATTTAAAACATCTAAACTTTGATCCTGACCGTGTACCTGAACTAATGCCTTCAACTGTTACTGGTGGACTCTGTTGTGGTGGTTTAGGCTGCCCACCATGGGTTCCCGTATATCCATGTACAGCACTGAGTATCCCCTTCTTTTGAAGTGGTGCCCTGCTTGCTAAGTATAGATCCCCTTTTCTCCCCAGCTCATCTGCAGAGTTAAACTCCCAGTCTGCAAACCAGATTCTCATGTCCTTAGACAAAGTGCTAAGGGCTTCTTCCCTCACTAAAAGGCCTGCCAGCCTTTCAAAAGTGGTGACTTGACACCCACTCACCCACCTATGAAAATAAGTGTTTAACTCAGCAGTGTAATCACATACACTTTCATCTGCCTTGCGTCTATACTCATGAAACTTTTTTCTGTAAGCTTCAAGTGTTAGCTTAAAATATTCCAATAAACATTGTTTAACTTTATTGTAGTTTAAAAAAATCAGTATCAGACAATTTAGAAACAGCAGTTACGGCTTTACCATGGAGTAAGGGGGTCAGAGGTGTACATAGAGCCCTTGGTCAACATTACACTTTCACATACTCTTTCAAATGTATGAATAAAGCTATCAAAATTATAACCCACTGTAAACTGTGGAAGAAATTTACTGACCTTTATTGCTTCTGGGGTTTAGTTATTCCATTCCCCATTACCTCCATGGCTTTGACGAAGAGTCAGCATCTCTCTCTCATGTTGGCTGTGTTTCTCATTTTCTTTGGCATCCAAATGCCACAGCCTCTCTGCTGATTCTAATTCCATATGTTTCGCTTGCTGCAGTCTCTCGGCTGATTCTACTTCCAAATGTTTCGCCTTCAGTTCAAGTATCTTTAACTCCAGATGGGATTTTAAGTCCTCTGAGGAAAAGGTGAACTGTCCTGTGTCTGAGGTCTGCAAATCCCCATCACCAGACTGGTTGTCTTCCTGGTTGCTGGTCTGTGTTGCAGCTGTGATTAAGACTGAAATAATTTCTTCTTTAGTCAGGTTGGCATGCACCAGTCCTTTAGATTTGCACACCTTAGCTAACTGGTTCTCTGTCAGCTTGCCATAATCCTCTGCTAACATCTTTCCCTGCTTTCTCTGACAAAACTAAACTAACAAAAATAAATAAAACTGTTGTAAAAAATGAAACTGTATGTTTATTTTCTGGCTGCTGAGAGTATACACACCTTTAGTGACAACTGCTTACAAGCTACAAAAGTTCAATAAATATCCACATCACTGCTCACCAATATGTGACATCCCTCCTCCATCCATCCATCCATCCATCCTCAACCCCTTTCTCCCATTTTTCACATGGGGATGGGGTGTCACTTTAGCAGTGACAATTAACTCAAGCCAGGGTTTACACAACCAGGTGGCTAGCCCTGCCATGGTAGTTCATTCATACCATTCACTCACACCTACAGCCAATGTACAGTGTCCAATCCACCTACTGCATGCCTTTGGAACATGGGAGGAAACCGGAGCACCTGGAGGAAACACACATACAAACTCTGCACTGAAGGCACCCCAGCTGAGAATCAAACGGGAGAACCTCTTGCTGTGAGATGACAATGCTACCCGCTGCACCACTGCAGCTCCCTCCTCTGGGCCAGGAATTAAGGAGCCTCAATCCTCACCACTGACACTGGTGAGGGGTGTTCACTTGGAACAAAAATTGATACACACAGTATTTTCAGACGCCGCTGTCTGCATCAAGCACAATTTCCCTTACGAGCACACTCAGACCTGTGGCTGGGTTTTCCTCTCCAGCCCCCAAATAAGACTTCACCTTTCTCTCTGCAGAAAACAGTGCTCTGTGTCCCTGTTACAAGTAGATGACATACACATTCTTTAAGATTTGATTTTTACATGCACACACATACACATACACACACAAACACACACGCGCACACACACACACACACACACACACACACACACACACACACACACACACACCTGGGAAAGGTTGGCACAGATTTACTAGTTCTGCCACCTTCACCCAGACTATAAGGTAGAATCACTGCCACCAGCTGGCTACCTTAAGGCTCTTACCAGGGTACCCAATTACTCTTAGTAAATTTAATACTTATACAAATGGTAATGTTTCCAACCACAGGACTTTCAGGAGCATGAAGCACGCAATGTCACCAAATAAATGCAGTTCCTCTCAAGGGTTAAACTATTTTCTAAAAGACCAGCCACAATGAAAGGCATATATATATTAAATAATAAATAATGAAATAGAAAACATAAACATACTGAATATTTATTTACAATAAACACCAGAGTTTAAGTTTACAAGAAATATAAAAAATAAAACAGATGGAAAGACTCAGACAGATACAAAAACAATACTTTTATCTAATCTCACTATTTTCCTAACTGACTGAAGACTTGCATTTCCCTGGTTACTTACTAAAGTAAGGCAAGATGAAGTGGATGAGTGATATTTGTTGTCAGGTTCCCAAACACAGAGTGCCCTGAGACTTCTGTCTCATCTAGTATTAAAGCTTCATTTCAGCACTGGATTACAGAATGACATCACATCTGGTCACCTGTCTCTGTGATTCCCACACTACCCCCTTTACTAGAAGCTGAACCAGGATCTCACACATATGTGTCAGAATACACACACATGAAGCTTCACTAAGCTGTGTTACAGCATCTGGAAACTATAAAACCATTTCAACATTTCCACCCTTCCAGGGTAGCAATTAGTTGACCACTAAGAACAATACAGCAAAATTCCTAGTCCTTGTTTTCACAGACTTTGCTTCTCTGGATGCATTCAGACCTGTGAGATACAATCTTTATGGCTTATACCAAGTAATTTAACTTTGGGATATTTTTCAAAGTTAGCTGGATTGAGATTAACCGCTTCTCTTCCATTGTCTTCTATTGCAATATACTCTTTTCAACAGTTACAATAAGTCTGATATACAGGTGTATTTCTTTTCTGCCCAGCAGGACCCACTATTGATATATTTATTTAACACAAGCAGCTTTACAAATGTACTTTCAACATAAGCACCTGTACAAATCAATTTGATATACAAATGACATCTAATTATTTACAAAAGTCCATCTAGCTGTGCTTGCATATGTTACACATCCACTGCCCTACTCTTGGCATAGATGGCACTACCTCACATCATCATAGTTACCACCAGCAGTAAAAAAACGGTTTACCACTGGCAGTAATATTTCAGAATCCAAGCATATATCAATGTATATCAAAATGTAATATTTTTGTTACTTTTGTTCTATCAAATGGGCATCAGTATCCTGATATAAGCATATATGTCAGTTTTAACTAGTCTGTTCCCCTTGTAGCGTATGGAAAGTACCCAAATATTATTTGGGTTATATAGAATAATATGCATGCAAGCATCCAAAGCACTAACAGCTAGAACCAGAGTTTGCTTGACATCGCTATCAGATGTTTTGTTTATTTTATTTGTTAACCAGGTAAGTGAACTGATCCTTACTGGACCCTTTTCAGCCATGGCCAAGGATAAATGCAACGTATATGTGGACAGTTTAGTGCAGCCAGTCAGCCAGGAAATTGGTGTACTAGCAGAACCCATAAAGACATAAAGAGAAGAAGCAAAACTCTACACAATGACCAGGGGTCAATTGATCCCTAACAAAGTGACATCTTACCACTAAGCAACCATGGTGTTTGTGCTATTCATTGATCAAATCTTCATTTTCATTCAAAAAGGAAAAGTGGGAGTAGCCGCAATGAATTCATAAGGTGGACGGCTGGCTGAGACATGCAAAAGAGAGGGCAGGTACTAATGCCCCACAGTTTTCTAATTCTCTACTAGACCTACAAAGTATGGGTGCAAATTATTCTACTGATTTCTGTTCATGGAATTTAATTGTGAGTTGCTTTTAGCTCTGTTAGTTAAACAAGATTTCAATAAGATTTTGGTCTTCATGCCAGTAGGCCAATTTGACAGTGTTGCACAATATGGAAAAAAATCCCATTACCCATTGAGTACTCTGTACTTCTCACGGTAAGGCTTTGCAGTTTACATTTTCAACAGCAGCTATCAATAAATGCAAATTCCTGGTGCTGTGCAAAATAGGGCAGGTTTATATGTACTGTTTGGATTTATTCTAACCTTCTGAGAAGTCATATCACCTGTTTAATTACTCTAAACTAAACAAAAATCTGTAACTTTGACATAAGCAATTTCTTAGAACTACTTCTCATTTTGGTAGGCCAGACCATATTCTAAAATGACAGTAGCCTGGAATGACTATTAGTATTAGACTGTTAAGGAACAGCAGAATTTAACAACATGTTTAATGCTAAGTTTTAATTGGTACATGGTGTCCATTTTTTTTTTCATTTTTATGTTTGCCTAACTAACTGCCCATTATTATGTATTTCAATTTCTGATACTCTGTATAGTTAACTACAGTTGTATCAGGCATTTTTTTTCTTGACTCATATTCATAATCATGGTACATCACCAACATATGGCAGATGTGGCTAAAGCACAACTTCAGCAGATGCACTGTAATGTAGTAAAGTAATGAATGTGATCACCCTGACACAACAGTTTGCAAGGAAATATGCAATACAGCACTGTGAATGCCTATCCATAAGCTAAATGTGCTTGTTTGTGCATCAAAATAGCCTGTAATATAAATGAAGTTCAGATATGAGAAGCTGTATGTCTCAGTATGGCTGTAAAACTGCTTCTGCTGTGTTACAATATGATGTCATGTAACATCTAAGGAGTCAAGTGATTGGGGTTCAAGGAATACGGAGAATATAAACAATGATGGAAGCCTCCTTTGGTAAAACTGATTCAGAAGAGAGCTAGTACAGCACAGTAGAAAACAGACATCAGCATCCCTTACACAAGAACATATTCAGATTACAGGACACAAGACATGCTACATCTACTACACACTATCACTTGGTAGTTGGGCTCGTGTTGAATGCTATGGACAATGCAGCCAAGACGGATGTTGGCAATATTGTGAGCTATTGCACAATCCTAATGACTGTTGAACACAGTCCACTACAATCATGGGCAGCAGCAGTTCATGAAAGTATGCAGCTGATAGTTCATGAATGCAAAGGACAGAGATGATCTGGCGAACTTCTACTCCCATTGGCAGGAGCTAAGTCATGTCACTGCATGGCAGACAGGCCAGTTCTGGCCAGGGAACTCTGCCCGTGTGCCCTATACTACATGCTGAATGATGTTGTTCCATCTCTTTATCAGATAATCCTGTTTATTTGCTGTCTGTACCTATAATGCCTATAATGCTGCTCAGCTACATTAGGTTCAATAACACAGCACCATTACTTGTTCATGCACTGCCAACCTGCAATTGTTAGTGTACATCTCTGAGCCTCTGTTCTGCAATGCAGCCTGCAAGTCACATGCTTGTGAATCATGGACTATATTGTGAAACCCATTAGCATATCTGCTACATACCTGGCTGACTCCAGGTGTGCAGCTGAGTATTCCCTTTCTCCATTCTGCATGAGTCCTTTGATGAATCATGTAGGGCTTTGGTATTTGGCTTGGCGTCAGTTATGGGTGAACTTCAGACATGTTTATGAACAGCACCATTAAGGTGTTTGATTGCTTATACTTTAGTTTTATTTCACTGAGTTAAAATTTCTATTCATTTTTTACAAATGTTATATATGTATATAGGTAGATCACTTTAGTACATGTTCAGTTAATGGCCTGAATATCTTTGTTTGTATTATTTTTAGTTGAAATGAAGGTTGGTTAACATTTAGTTAGTTAAATGTAATTAGATTACTGCCCATCCAGCCAGCCCTTTTTCCTATCTCATTTGACCTGTTGAATGCTGACTCACTTGTTAATGACAGCAAGCTGAGCAGGGCAAACCACACTTTTCTAGCTCCAGCATGAGTCCCCAGCTCATCCTGTGGAATACACAGAGATTCTTAGGTAAGCTGAAAGAGAGAGAGAGAGAGAGATAAACTCTCCTGCTTGTCCTCATCCTTCCTCTAGGTTGCCTCTCAATGGGAGCATGCCTTATGCATATCCTGTGGAGATTATTACCGGCATTCTGACTAGATGTCCACACTACATCAATTGACATCCCTTAGCCCTGAGTTGAAGTGTATCTATAGCAAAAGCATCCCAAATTGCCTGTTGTTTCACTCTGTCATAGAAAATGAATCAATCAAGAGTGCTGACAAACATAATTTTGGCTGCTTGTATTTATATACTCATTCATCCTTGCAGTCACCAACTGAAGCTCATGACCACATTAGGAGAAAGACACAGACTGACCAGCAAACTGAGACATTAATCCTAGAACTCGGTGTGACATCCCTCCTCTGAGCCAGTAATCAAGGAGCCTCAATCATCACCACTGACACTGGTGGGGAACATTCACTTAGAACAAAAATGGATACACACAGTAGTTTCAGATGTAGCTCTCTGTACCAAGCACAATTTTTACCTGGGAAAGGTTGGCACAGATTCATCAGCTCTGCCACCTTCACCCAGACTATAAGGTAGATGCACTGCCACCACTCAGCTACCTTACTCTTACCAGTGTACTCAATTACTCTTAGTAAAATTGATGCTTATACAAATGGTAGTATTAACCAAGCAGCAAGACTTTCAAGAGATTGAAGCCATAGTGTCACCAAATAAATGCAATTGCTCTCAAAGTTTAAACTATTTTCTAAAAGACCAGCCACAATGAAAGGTTTAGATATACTTAATAATGAATAATAAAATGGAAAAAAATGAAAACACTGAATATATTTTTACAATAAACATCAGAGTTTCAACTCACAGGAAATATAACAACAACACAGCTGGAAAGATTCAGACAGATACAGAAAAACAATATTTACGTAATCCTACTATATTTTCCTAACTTACTGAAGAATTATTGTTCCCTACTTACTGGCTAGAGCAAGACAAGGTGAAATGGATGAGTGTCTTTGTTGTCAGTTCCAATAACAGAGTACTGAGTGTCACTATCACATCTCTAACTAGTATCTAAATACAATTCTGTGTTGGCTGGAGAATAATACCACATCTGGTCAGCTGATTCTATGGTTCCCACACTACCCTTCTGACTAGATGCTGAGCTAGGATCTAGCCCAGATATGTCACAATACACACCTAGAGCTTTGCTAAGGCATCTGGAGACAGTAAAACAATTCCAATACTTTCATTCTTCTGCAGAGACTAACCAGACATTCTCTGGTACTCCAGGTTAGCAATTAGCTCACCATTAAGGATAATAAGATCAGGATCCTGGACCAGACATTACATCTCTGGCTGCATTCAGGTCTGTGAGATAAAATCTTTATGGCCTAAACCAAGTCATTTAATTTCAAGCTATTTTTTCTTAAGGTAAGGTGGGCTGAGCTTAACCCCTTCCCTTCCAGCATCCTTTGTTAACATTTATACTCTTCAACATTTAGCAGCAATATAGTCTGACATACATGTATATTTATTTTCTGTACAGCAGGACCCACTCACTGTTGATACATTTTTAACACAAGCAACTTTACAAATATATTTTTAACACAAGTATCTGTACAAATCAGTTTGATATACAAATTACATAAAAATCTTTACAAAACTCCAGCTAGCTATGCTAGCTATGCTGGCATATGTTACACATGCACTGCCCTACTCTCTCTGGTATAGCTGGCACTGCCTTACATCATCACACTCAACTTTTGTTTTTCCACTAAAGACTGGTGGAACACCTGCACTCCTGTTGATACAGCACCCATCCACTGGTCAGACTCCCATTCTCCTATGTTTTCTGCCCCAGAACAAGACACGGTGACATTTAAATTCCTCCCCCTGGAGTAACTTATCCCCTCACTCACCTGCAGGGAACAGTTCACTCTAAGACAGAAAAATACCACTTGGCACTTAAAAACAGCTTTAATCAAAAAACAGGGACAATGTGTAAAAACTCTGAACTAGCGCTGTGCTAGTTTGGAGTTTTTACACATTGTCCCTCCTTTTTTAATAAAGCTGTTTTTAAGTGCCAAGTGGTATTTTTCTAAACTTGGAGTGTGGCAGAGTTAATATTTGGCACAAATAATAAAAATTGTGTTTGGAACATTCTAAGACAAAACCATGAGCTCTGATTTGTAAGTGGTGCTGTTTAACCCAACTGATTCACACTCTGCAGTGAAATGAACTACTCTGCATCTTACCAAAAATCACAGATATTTCAGGTTAAGAGGATCCCATCATCTGAAAAGTCAAAAATTCAACCCTTACAACTCCAAACTGAATAGCCTTCAAACCTTGATTTCCTGTCTGTGAAAATCACAACAGGAATGAAGACAATATTCAGGTGGCCTAATGGTTAAAGTGCTTGCCTTACAAACACAAGGTGCAGGGTTTGAGTCTCACAGGGGATAATTGGCTAAGCTTAAAATGGCTCGCAAGGGCAGTTAGCTTAGTACTAATCTATGAATATTATTTACCAGCTTCAGCTGCACAACATACATGTACATCCTATTAGAAAACTCTCTTATCCAACTAAGAGGGAATGAGTCAACATTGCTCCTTTAGGAACCTCTTTGTCCTTGCAGTAATTTAATAGTATAAGATTAAACTATTTTGTTTCTTATACAGTTTGCACATTTGTCTAAACTTGTAAGAGTTAAGTTAAATATTTTTTTCAGCTTATAGACATTTTAGCAAAACTTGGACTATATCTTCTAAGTTTCTTATATCAGTTGAATGGAGTTATTATTTATTATTTTTATTACTGTCATCAGCTACATTCAGTGCAGTAAGTACTAAGTAAAGCTTTATAAACTCTGTTCTTTACTTCCACAGCTGCATCTGTAACATCTCCTACAGGATATATCTGTCCACTTCTTTGATCTACCCACTTGTTTCCAATTTTAAGTGCATGAGACAAACTAAACCAAACCATGGACTTTCCTGTACTTAAATATCTTTGAAATAAATATATCTGTGAATAATTTCTTAGGGAATAGCTGTCTGTCTCTTACTGGTGACATTCATCCTTCCCTTAACACTGCATTTCCTCTTTTTATATACTACTAGTTTCACTGGATAATCACAGTGCATCAGCTTCAAATACCCGATTCAATAACCACTGACTGTAGGTAGGCTTTATTTCTGACCTGCTGCCTTACATAATATATGATTGACAATATACTGTAAAGACAGTTGATGTGATTCTATAGATATATAACACCTGCCCTGGGACTCAAAAATAATCCATTATGCTCACATAAACTGCAACCATCACAAGATGAAGTTTATGCAATGATATAAAATTCAATTCAGAGACATGTTTAGCTGTAATGACTAACTTGCCTGTCTTTGAATCATGTGCAACTACTGCCGGTACTAAACAGCACTTTCCAGTGGCAATTACTACTGGGCGTTCCATGCATGTTGTTAGCACAAGTGCTCCCCCCCACACACACACACATACATACAGACATTCATACTCATGAAAACACACTCACAGACATCCCCACACATGCATAAACATTCACTGTACGTGACACCCCCCACTTTGGACACACTCAAGGACATACTCACCCATTCACCCATACACATACGTACACACACACACACACACACACACACACACACACACACACACACACACACACACACACACACACACACACACACATGCACACACGCACACACACACACACACACACACACACACACACACACACACACACACACACACACACACACACACACACACACACACACACACACACACCATACTATTGATCCCCTATCTAACCATCCCCCCTGCAACCACCAAGGTAAACACACACTAACACTCTCACACACACACACACATATACAATCATTAGGCACCATTCATATTACAGTAGACACACACATTCACACACCCTACTACCACTACTTATCTACTGAACGTCTGGGCACATACCTGTAATGTTGTCTCTCCGTTGAAAGCAGTGGAGAATGCAGCAATCAGACTGGGTTAATTAACATGGCTGGCAGTGCTCATTTACACAGCTGAGTGATTTTCTAAATAGTTTGGCTGCATATATCCCTTCCCACAGGCATTTCTGGGCAGAGCACATGGCGAATTAGCATTAGCTGCTCCTCCAAAATGCCTTAATAGCATTTAGCATGTTCTTTGAGAAGGTCTACCGTGGTGATTTTACTAGTGGTGTAAAATCACTCTGGTAGGCCAGTCTGTGAATCTTAAAGGGTTACCACTCGTGGTTAGCCGCTAGTGTTAGGGCTTACCACTCATAATAACCCTTTCTGAATCCAAGCCTGATATTGTCAGGTAGAGAATGAAACAGGATTTGAGTGCTAAAAGCTATAGTGTAGAGTTAACAGCAGAACATTTTATAATGCCAAGGAAACTAGCAAAATCATCATAATCATCATTCTAGATAAAAGCAACCACAAGTGATGTGCTACTCATTATATTTATGCATTTGAACGTTAAATAAAATGGTACATAAACAATTATATCTTCTTTAGTATAATTAATGTTGTGAGAGATAAGGATTTACAAATATAATGTAGCCCTAAAAAAACTGCTGGCATTGTCGTACATGGTACGACATACAGCATCTATAATACACTGATTTCTGCTACTACTAAAACATTTCTATGTGACCACTGCAGTCATATGGAAGTGCATTGAGCAAAGCAGAAGCATTGCAAGCTTCCTGCTGAAGAGTCTAAATACATGATATTGATTTTATTATGTCTCATTGAGTGTAATTTAACCAACGCTTCAGCAACCAGATGAAACAAGCTGGTCAAAGGTTCAACAGGATGAAAGAAAAAATATCAAGATTTTCTGCAGGGAGCACGCTTTCATTGCCCCTCCTTTCTTAAATATACTAGCTCCATTATCAGACAACCATGGAGGAAAAGGAAAGTCAGAAAAGATGGTCACTGCTGGTGCACAAAGAGAAACTGCCCTCACACTGATTCCATGTTAAAAACATTAACTGTGTAACTGAAGAGTGGGTCATCTAACTCAATGAGCTGAAACCTCATATATATATATATATATATATATATATATATATATATATATATATATATATATATATATATATACCTGTGTGTGTGCATGTGTGTGTGTGTGTGTGTGTGTGTGTGTGTGTGTGTGTGTGTGTGTGTGTGTGTGTGTAAGTATGTATACACACACGCTCTGATATGTCAATGTCATCAATGTGAACAGCATGCTAAATACATTATACTTGCATCATTGGATGTCATTTACACTCTGGCCATATTGCCAATTAGTATAAACTAATTATCCTTATCAGCACTTGTAGGAAGGCAAGGCTTGATAATAAAACGTGGTAGTATTGGTTATTTTTATTATTACCAGCATTATCTTTAGCACTGGCACCAGTACTGCTGTGTACCGACTGCATTTATTTTTCATCTTTCTTTTTGCATGCATTGGTATGCATTGAGCTTGATAATCCTTCGATATGCAGTATGGTTTGTATAATATGTAACCGTACTCCAGCAGATGCAGTAATCATTGTTAGTTACAGCATTTCATGCTACATTCTAAATTATTCTTTGGCATCCCATGAAATGGAGCGTCTACGAGGCTTCAGTCTCTGCTGTGCGTATGTGCCCTTATTTTCACCTCAGAAGGAATGTAAAATATATGACACAGCTCAGCCAAGTGGAATTAAAGCAATCCTATCCAGAATAATAACAATCTTAATGAGATATAAGGAACCACCTTCCATGTGTGGGCATTAAAGTGTCAGCTTTAAATATTAGTAATAAAACTGGCCAGGAAGAACAGGACAAGTGGTCCTCAGACTCTCGCTGTGATAAACTATCAGTGATAAGAGGAAAATGTCTCTCACAGTAAAAACTGAAGCTGATTAGCAATAAAAGATATGCCAGTCTTTCCATTTTGCAAGGATGTATTTTTTTCTGACAGACTTGTGTAAAAGCCATGCCAAAATACATGCGATAAACTCGACCTTCCATTGGATGTATGAGAGATTGGAATGTGCAGCTTCTCACAGTTAAGGGAGAACTACTACACAGAAAAAAAAGACTTCAGAAGTTGAAACTTGGATCAGAGACAGCAGCCTTTTGCTACATGACATAGAAAGAGGCTGTCATAGAACTCATTTAGTACATAGCAGCACCTTAAAATGTGGCACAGCCACAACTGCTAAAACTATAGGATGTTCTGAGAAAAACAGTCAACTTTTTAAAAAAAGGACCTGAAAAAACTAATAGTCCTCATTGCTGCTATTTTCTGAAGACAGAGCTTCTTTAACAGGAAAAGAAGTAAGGTTGATTAAAAAGATGACCAACCAAGCCAGCGATGTGGTGCAAAGGAATAAAGGCCTGACTGAGCCTGGGTCAACTCAGGTTCGATTACAGGCTCTGGCTTCTGAGGCACTGGCAAGGGCAGATGAACATGCCTATCCTAGTGGGGTGGGAGGGGGGGATTATGCAATTGAACATGCTTCATGGTTGATCTCTGGCAGTGCTGGGGACATGTAGGAGAACAGTGGCTTTAGGGAGGCAGAGGCAATCGCTCATTTGCCACAGAGGCAGAACAGTATGTCAGCACACCCCATTGCACATTTAAATTTAATTTATAGGAACATAAGTGCAAAAATAAATAAATAAATAAATAAATAAATAAATACATACATAAAGTGTTCTTGAATATGACCTGAAGTGTTCTATATTCTTTATTAACAGAGCAGATTGCCATTTTGGGATATTTTTGCCTAGTTGTACTTGAGTTGCACTGCACATGCTCTAAACAGGTTCTACAACCTTTTCAATTTTTCTGTCTGCTACTTAAGCAGTTCAATGTTCTGTACTGCCAATCAGTCCATTGTTACTCTTTCTTATTTATTCCTGGAAATTAGATGAACTTTAACTCCGTTTATCTTCACTAATCACAGGTTATCAGATAAATAAGTCTAAAATGTCTGTGCTAGCTGTAAGACTCTTGTATTACTTTCATACTTTTAAAGACTTTGTCGAACTCTAGCTCAGTTATTGTAATAGTACTCGAACTCACTTGTTGTGCTTTGCATTTTAGGTGGCTACTTGGCTCATAGCCTTGCCATTATGACTGATGCCGCCCATCTGCTAACCGACTTTGGCAGCATGCTTGTGAGCTTATTCTCCTTGTGGATCTCCTCACGTCCAGCCACCAAAACCATGAGCTTTGGTTGGCACAGATCAGGTAATACGCATGACTTTTGATGCTTATGAGGAAAGCCAGTGTCTCCAAAACTGTCTGCAATCACTCACTGATTACTGGGGATTTTGTCTTTCTTAGATAGGAAGCTTCACAGTTAAATGTATAGCATGCTTGTGGTATTGTTTTACATGAAAAACAAAGTTTGCTTATAAACCATCTATAAAGTCTGACATTGACTAGATGACTCCAGAACTGATTGGATGACTTTTCTTAGCTCATTATTAGGTTCCCTATTATATGATCAAAGAAGCATTCTTTCGAATGCGTCTTGATTGAACTTGAAAGCACGAAACGGCAAAATACCGAAATGGCATATAAGCAAATTCTTTCCCTGGGAAAGAAATCACTTGGCTACCTTAGTTCTTTTGCCATTTTCGTCACTGTAGTGCGATCTCGGAGTCGGTATATTTAAGTGGGGGGGGGTGTGAAGGGCACAATTTTTTTTTTTTTTTTTTTATGTTTTGGAACAGTGATTTTTTTCCCTGGGAAAAAAATCGCTGTTCTAAGTGTTCGGGATTGTAAGCTTTCGCTTACATGGGGTCGATAAATCAGCGTTCACTTTTTTAAGCATTCGCTGATTTAATTTAGACCCCATTATTAGGGGCTACATGTTGTTTTTTTCCCCAGTAACATAAATGACAGTGAAATAAGCTACCAAATGTGCCCTTTTCTAATATGACTAAAAGAGGAATTTTAAATTTTGAGGAATGTACAGCATCATTTCTTCCATGTCTATCTATGTATTTTATTGCATCAGAATTGAAAGCCTTGCACTTATAGATAGCAATGGATACACAATTAAAACACTTGCAGAATAAAACTAAATCAAGTACATATGAATTATGTTTATTGAGCTACAGAACTATCAATGTTTATACACCATACACAAGTCCTCCATTATGATATTCTATCATTAAACAACATTTAAATTATGAAAGTATCTTATGAAATATAGAAGGAATGCAAGGCAAAATAAAACTCAGGATAATAGGGCATACGGTATATATATATATATATATATATATATATATATATATATATATATAAAATGCATGATTATTCTACTTTCCGTACGTTTTATGTAGTAGAAAATACCAGTATATCATATCTGAATATGAATTATACTGGGAGTTACTCCTTCTTGTGCTTGATGTGCATTAGTTATGAAGAAGAAGTCTGATTTATCAAACTTTAAAGCCATGTGTGAGTAAATCCCAGTCTAAGACCATCCAAGCTAATTATATTGTAATTTTACCAGGGCTTTTGCTTATTCTGTAGCTTTTATTTTATCAAAGTTTTTTGTTTATTGTGCTGTACAGCAAAGTAGTCCCTAGACTGAGTTACCAATTTGTTTAGCTTTTAAGTAACATTTTAATAACAATGCAAAGTTTATTTTATAAGTGATGAATCCATTGCCCAATCCCTTACTCATGTAGAAACACATTAACAGACACACACATGTAGAATTATGCAGCTTTCTAAAAATAATGACAGTTTACAGTTCATATACCGGATATGTTAAGCACATTTTAAAATAATGACAGTTTACAGTTCATGTACCAGATATGTTAAGCACATTTTAAGTTAATCAGGCTACCAGTCTGAACTGTAATATTTCAAGTACAAAAGGAAGTATGCTATTTTTGAAGTTTTGAATTTAGCCACCATACATAAACATAGACACAGATGCACACACACATGCACGCATGCACCCACACACACACACACACACACATACACACACACACACACACACACACACACACACACAGAGTCATACTCACACATGCGTACAGACAAACATATACTCATGTAATGCATGCACAGACACACACACACACACACACACACACACACACACACACACACACGTACACACGCGTGCACACAAACACACACACACAGAGTCATACTCACACATGCATACAGGCATAAACATATACTCATGTAACGCATGCAGAGACACACACACACACACACACACACACACACACACACACACACACACACACACACACACACAGTCATACTCACACATGCATACAGACATAAACATATACTCATGTAACACATGCACAGACAGACAAACACACACACACACACACACACACACACACACACACACACACACACACACACACACTAATTTTAAGATGCAACAGTCACTGAAGCAGGCTATTATGGGAGCTCAGTATTGCTTTTGTGTATGGCCTTAAAGAATTACCTTTATCCTTCCTAACCCCAACTGAGTGATAGATAAGACAGTTCCAGCTCCAGGGATAGTACTTGGACACTTAAGGTAGGATCAGCTGTTGATCAGCTGGATAGGTAAATCAAATGGACAGGGAAAAAAGAATTGCTGCTTTCTTGTTTCATGTGTAGGGGGAGATAGCTGGATGAGTGCCAGTGCCAGGAGCCTGTGAGAACAGCTGTAGGAAAAGTATGTTAGTAGTCTGGCTTGCATTCTGCTGGTGGACATTGTTTCAATAGTTTCTTTTATGTTACTTAATAATTACTAGTCCTGCTGCACTATGGTCTTTTTATACATGTTTGACATTTCTCTATAGCCTCCATAGCTTTATTTGGTTTTACAAAAGGTCATTTTGTCTTAACATTACTTAACAGCCAAAGCTGGATGCTGCTTAGTTAAGGAATGCAAATAGCTGCCATTTGTTTACATCTCCTCATTAAACAGCATCATTTTTAATGAAGAACTTGCTCATGGTCTAGAACCAATAGCAGCCAATCTACTTCATTGTTATACAACAGTCATGACATAATGAAGAAATCTAATTCTATCAGTTAATAAGTGATGCAGGGTGCAAATAGTTGAGTTCATTAGCCATCTGTTAGAAAGGCAGGTGGACAGACTATAAAAGGACCTTCTAAGCTATAGTCTGGGAAAAATAAAAGTTGAAAACTGGTAAAAAGTCCTGAACTTTTTCAATACAAACACCCTGGAAAAATTAGAGTACCACTAAGGGGAATAACATCTTGTATCTTGTCCTAACTCATATGGGACCATCTCGCACCATCCCTTGTGTATCTTCACCACTAGGTATTGCCATAAAACAGTCTCCTTTGAAATAAAACTGAAATCTGAGATCCATTCCACCTAAGGTACCTTTAGAAATTTCTTTAAGACTAACTATGTACTCCTAAGTGATATATTGGCAAGCTTCAAATCCCAACAAACTCAATTAACTCTACTGAATATGCAGAAGCATACACCATCACACTATACCAGTATGTAAACAGCTGCAAAGGTGCAACTGTACCCCAGAGGAGCAAGTACAGGGCAAATCCCAAAAACAAACCCACATGGTGGCACCATAATATCAACAAGCTTTATAATAAAATAAAAAGAGTTTTGACCAAAAGTAAGAACTGAAAATCCCAGAATGTTAGAGTCCTTGTCACTTAAATAAACAACTCAGGAGTTTAATAAAATCCACTAAAGTCAAGTTTGAGGCTAAAATAGCTACCCAAGCTAAAGACAATCATAAAGCATTTTGTAGTTATGTTTGTGATCTCAAAAGCACAAAGCGGCAGTGCACTGAGCCAATTGGGAATGATGTTACCTACACTGAGGATGCAGCTATAGTGAACCTACTGGCTGACAAATTTAGCTCTAACTTTACCCCTCTTTTCCCCTCATCTGTCCCTCAAGATATATCTGAAAATGGCTCACCTCCAGCTATCACACAAGACAAAGTCCTAAAGGACTATCAAAAGTTAATCACTGCATCATGCTAAATACTGCATCTATGAGTACTGACAGTATCTTTGGATGCATCGGAAATGGCACGATTTAGCCACACCCCTAACAACACTGTTCAGTCTCAAGTTCCATACAAGTTTTGTATCAAGCAAATGGACAATATCTACAGTCACTCTCCTGCATAAGGGAGGACCTTCCACAAACCCAGGCAATTATAGACCCAAAAGAGTGACCAGCCTCATATGCAAAGGCAAGAAAAGACTTAACATATAACTAATTAGTTAGTACATAGGGAACCTCCAAACACTGGGCCCATCTCAGTTTGGATTCATCAAGGGCAGGTCATGCTTACTCAGCCTGGTAGATTTTTTTGAAAGGGTCTCCAAAGCAATTGAAGAAGGCAAAACAGTACACACCACATACCTCAACCTGGCCAAAGCTTTTGACACACTTCCTCACTCAGGCATAGTGTAAAAGCTAAATAAACTGGAAGTAAACCCTTGTGTCACCCACTGGATTGCCAAATGGATCACAGAGAGGATACAGGAAATCAAAATAAAGGAAGTTACCTCCACAAAGAGACTAATCACCAGTGGAATCCCCCAGGGTTTTGTGCTGGGGCCTCTCCTGTTTGGCATTTACTTTTCTGAAGTAGAAGCCAATACTAAAGGGCTCTGGCTAACTAAGTTTACAGATGACTGCAAGCTAGGAGCAGTCATTGAAGCCCCAAATGACTTAGCCATCCTGCAGAAAAGTTTGTTCCAAATAAATGACTGGTATCAAAATAATGGACAGAAACCAAATGCCAAAAAAATGCAACATTGCATACTTTGGGAGGTTGTCTACCCCAGAGAACTACCATATTGACAATACACCCCTAAGAATTGACCCAGTTTTGTAGGATTTGGGAACTTATATGGACTGTGACCTAACTATTGACCAACATATCCACTGTTGTAAGAAAGTCCTTTTATACTGCACAGCTTAGAAACAAAGATATGGTATCTAGATTTAGGGATGTCATTGTCCCCTTTTACTCAGCCCTCATTAAGCCAGTCATTGAATATAATGGCCCCATTGTAATGTATCTGTCCAGACATATGCAACAACTTGAATGACTATAGAGATACCTTACTAAAAAGATACAAGGCCTAAACAACATGTCCTATATGGACCAACTCAAAGTCCTGTCACTATATTTGGTATCCTACAGACTGCTAAGAGGTGACCCATGTCTGGCATACAATGCATCCTCTGACCCATTACTGATGGATTTAGTGCACATCATCATCATGTCTAATGGCATCAGCAATACTCAGTCTAGGGATCTAAACCTCTTCTGCAACATCAGCAGAATAGTTTGGAGGGACAGGTATATCTTGGAAGGGATACTGCTGCTCTGGAACAGATTCCCCATCCACATTAAACAAAGTTCATCATTGTCCATATTCAAGCACAACTTGAATTTAAAGATGGAAAGCAGAAAATTTACCCATGACTGCCCCGTATACTACTAAAGGACAGCTCCAGCACTTAAATGCTGTATCCCATGGATAGGTATCCTCAAATTCTTTATGATATGATCTCAATTATTCTCATTAGGAGTAATAGATAATAATTGACAATGGGATGGGTAAGGCCAATCTCTAACCAAATAGGATAGGTTAATTCGAGCACAAAAAGGGAAATTGGCTAGGCCTAAAATGGCCCACAGGGGCAACTAGTCTAGTAGTTACCTATGAACCTATGAATTTAAAAAAGTGAAAGAGAGCAAGGAAGGAAAAAACAGATTAACAAACTTTTTCTGTTTGTCTGTTTAACAGAAATACATTTGTGTTGTACTCATTTTATCATTGTTGTTATGCATGTATATCAAGTGGTAGATGGAAAGGGTCCCTGAACTTGCCCCCTCATCTGGTTAAAAAAGAAAGCAATAGGCTAGTGACTCAGAGAATGATTGGGTAGTGTTATTATGCAGCAGAAGATGTTGAGGTAGTAGAGGGTAAAAAGGCATTGAACTGGTAGGAGATGGGGGAAGATATGCCAGAGAGAGACCTGCTGTATGCAAGGGACAGGCTCAGTGGCCATCTAAGTATACCCTGGGCCCCAGGTGGTTTTCAAAACATGAGTCCAGCACACACTCGTTTTTTAGGACCATGAATAAATATATGCATTCTTTTGTACTTTTTGAGTCACCTTACTGATTGTTTTAAATGTATAGCTATCTACAAGATTATTTTAAATTATAATTATTATTTCATAAGGCAGCATTTATGTGTGTATGTTTTAAATTTGTACTCTTTAAATTTTTTTCCAACAAGAAGTGGAACACAGTTTATGGAACAATAATAACAAAATTGCCCATTTCAGGACATTTTAACAATAAAATACTAATTGTACTGCTGTTGTTATACTCTCCCAATATCTGTACTCATCAGTTACATCTACCTTATTGGCTGTATACACTTCACTTGTCTCTTTGTGATAAAAATGTTCACATTCATTGACTATGCACACCTAACATGTCTCGTCATGGTAGAAATAGTCACAGTAAAGTGTTCTAACTTGCTTTATACACATGCATACTGTGCCTGTAAAAACAAAGTAATGACAGTTTTCTTTCAGCATGACAGCAGGGTTAGTCATGTTCATCCACATACAAATATCCAGCAATTACAACTATATGTTGAATGCAGTAAAAACACAACAGGCACCCAAAGAGGCAGGAGGTAATAAAACCACGAGCCTGTAAGTGAAAGCAACAGCAGGTTTATTCACATAAACTCCACATCATACAATGCATTTTCATCCACTAGTCTTCTTCAGATGTAAAATGAATGAATAAGAAGCTGTGCCTACTTATATACCCCTCCTAATTTTAATCAAAAATTAAAACAATTATTCAATTAAAACCAGTAAAGTCTTGTTACCTAAAATATTGGTGACAGCCTAACAACTTAGCACAAATAAAAATAAAAATAAAAGCATATGTATTTTGATTAAAATTGTGAGGGGTATATAAGTAGGCACAGCTTCTTATTCATTCTTTTTACATCTGAGGAAGTCTAGTGGATTAAAACGCATTGTATGGTGTGGCGTTTATGTGAATAAACCGGTTGTTGCTTTCACTTACAGGCTCGTGGTTTTATTACCTCCTGCCTCTTTGGGTGCCTGTTGTGTTTTTACTGGTTCTTGGTTCTGTGGCACCCTTTTCTTGGAGCTTTTTCGTTATATGTTGAATGCATACACTTCAGGTATCTAATTGGAGTAAACTAATAATAACAGTAGTAGTAACAGAGACTACAGTAATGTATTTCAAGACTGTTTCAAACAAACACAAAGTTGCCACAGTAATGCGTTCCTTCATAACTTCATACAAATGCACACTAGTCGTGTAAAGCCAGACTAATGACTGTTTAAAATGAGCAGATGACAAGTGGGTAAGTTACTTCATTGACAGACAGATCCTCACATCCAGCAGTTATAGCCACAGTCATCTCAGACTTCTGATCGAGATTCAAATCATGGCCATGGTAATGTATTTAAAGTTTGTTTCAGGCAAACTCACAGTAGCCATAGCAAACTTTCCAACTTAACATCACACAAATTCAAACTAGTTATTCAAGGCCAGATTAATGGCTATTTGAAATGAGAAGATGACAAGAGGGTAACACCCCCTCCCCATCCTCATCAAGCCATTATAGCTGCTTTATTGGCTGTGTACACCCTCAGACATCTGATGTTGATAAAAAAAAACAATGGTCACAGTAAATGTATTTAAACTTTGTTTTGAAAAAATAGTATCCATATAAAAGTAGTCCAGCCTCTTTCACAAAAATCATACTTGTCCAGCAAAGTAAAAAAATGGACAAACAACAGCAACTAATAATTTTCATCTACAGACAGATCCAATATCTTGCGATTTTAGCTAGTTTGTTATCTGTACATATTTCAAATGTCCAACTGTCATAAAAATAATAACATAAAACTATGGTCACATATATTTAAATTCTGCTTTACAGAAACACACAGATACTTGCCATTCCAAACAGGAACATATTCATCCTGAAAAGTCATCCACTGCCTGTTTCTGGTCGCCTGCCAGAATGCCAGAATTTATACTAGCACCACTTAAGCTCTTTTGCATTGCGACCATACTTTGCCTTTTAATATGTACTGGCTTTTTGCACCTTGAGCATAAAGCATGTGAACTGATTGGTCATTGGCATTGATCTCCACCACAGGGTGCCCACAGTTGTGGTTGTTTTGAATGGGGCACCACAGGGAGCTTGTTTACTTACTTACTTTATTTATTTATTGTATTAATATATTTATGTATTTTAAGTAAAAAAATATCAGCATTTCTTTCCTTTAAAAAATAAAATACATATATAAATGGCCCACTTTGCCCTTGCTCAAAGCAGTTGCAGCTGTGGCAACCTACCCTTGAGTTGGCTATAAGCCCATCTAAATCTGTGGGCCCCAGACAGCCACTCTTATTATCCCTTTTATATACTGCTATTGGACAGACTCCATTTTAACCCAGAAAAGACAGTGGTGCTTAGTGCTGGGTTTGAAAGACACATTTTAATGAACAAACCTTTAACCTAAAACATAAGAGGAGGAAGAAAGATAGAAAGAGAAGGTATTTAGGTAGTTGAATGAAGGCAAAAAGATATGCAGAATATAACAGAGGAACAAACAGAGGTGACTCAGACTATGCTGGGTAGTCTCACTCTGCAGTGTAAGGAGTCTTCCTAGGAATATAGGGGGAGTTGCAAGCGGTGATGCAGAAGAGAGTGTGGGCATTGTTTATATTAAAGAAACATAGACCAATGACAAGACTGAGTAGGACATGGAGTTGCCTGGGTGTAGGTTATTCAGAAATGTCAAAAAAGAGAGATATGAGATGAAGCAGCAAGCTATGTAAAGGATGGTATCAGATATGATGTCACAGAGGAGGATGAACAGCAAACCAAGAATGTTGCAATGCTGAAGCCAAGGTTTGAATCTAGAATAAGTGCCCTGATAGCTAAGGTGGTGGAAAGGAAAGAGATGATACACTGTTACTGGGACAGGAGGAAGAAGGTACTACTCATGATGGATCTGTGTCTAACAGTACCAGACTAGAGAATTCCAAGCTTTATAGGACAGAGTCAGTGGGAATTGACTGAGGTTGTGGATTATGAGTGTTTTCACCAACTGAAACAGGACTGTACCAGAATGGACAGAATTCTGGATGTCGTCCTTATCAGTGCAGGTGTCATTAATGTCCAGAGTAAGGCACTGTTAGTTGACAGAGATCATACCACTGTGTTTAGAATAAGGGGGAAGGGTAAAATTAAACAGACAAAGATGATAGTGTAAGATTTTAGGAAAATGGATTATACTGTGCTGAGGAGGTGCTCAATGATTAGTTAAGAGTCTGGAAACAAACTGAAGGAGCAGACAGGTTATGGTAATGGGTCAGGAATGGGGTAAAGTGAGAGGGCACTGGTAGCAAGAATGCTGGTGTGCATCCTCAGATATAGTTTCCAGAATCAAAGAGGCAATGCCTGCAATGTACAGGTCATCAGTCAAACCACATCTTGAGTACAGTGGACAGTTATGCGGGTCATATATGAAGAAGGATATTAGGCTACTAGAAAGAATCTAGAAGTAAGCTACAAGAAAGTCCCATGGGATGGACAGGAAGGAACATGACCAGAGACTAGCAGAAATAGTGTTCCTTTCACCCAAGATCAGAAGAGCAAGGAGGTACATGATACTGGTGCACAAGATCATTTGAGGGAGATGAGGAGGGATCACTCTGAATAACAAGAAAAGAGAGGGAAGGGGGGACACAGACAGCGGATTTTATGCACCAACTGCTCTCTGGATCTCCAAAAGTACTTTTCCATAAAGATGGTTATGAACTTATCAAATGGACTACCAATATAGTGGTGGAAATGGAATCCATGGAGGCATTCAACAGGGTATTGAATAAAATAAAAGGATAAGAGGGGTAGGTAGGGTGGAGAGGTGTTAATTGTTGTATGTATGTAAAATGGCAGGCTACACAGAATTATTGCCTTCTCCACCCATTAAGTATATATAAATATATAAAAATAGGAGCTGCAAGCTGCTATGTGAGAAAGGAGGAGGATGAGGATGCTGAACAAAAAAAATAAGACAGATAGGGAGACATGGCACATAGCAGTGGCTGTGTACAGACTGTCTAGAATAAACATAAGATGATATGGAATATGAATATAATTCTGAAAAAGGGAGGGTCAAAGGAGAAAAGATGGAAGGATGGAGATGGAAGGATGGGAACAGGAAAGTGATCACGGTCAGAACCTAGGATGACAGTTACCGTAGAGGATGATGGATGCTGTAGAGGATGGATGGGATAGTATATTAGATTGGATGAAGGAGGAAAAGAATGAAGAAGGAAAGAATGTAGGGAAAAGAAAGGAAAGAGGTGCTAGCTGTGTGTGTGGAGAGAAGTAGAAGCTGATAGAGAGAGGGTCTTGAGGTCTTTGGGCATACACACTACTAAAGAAACTTAGAATCGTGGAATGTGTGACAGAGCATGGGATCGTGGATGTCCTGATGAAGGCTCTGTGTGCTTTGTGTCAAAGGTAACAAGAGAATCACAAAGATAAGATAACACCAGTGATATAGTGGAAGGGAATTAGAGTGAAAGGATTATACAGTAGAATATCATCCATATAGTGCTGGGTTATCTTTTTTAGCAGTGACATGATAAGATCTGTTCTATTAGACAGGGTAAAATGATTTTAAATTGTTAGAAATACCCAGTGAATCCTTACCTTTTGTCTCTCTTAGTATGGATGGCTACTGAGATGCCAACTGATAACTGGATGATCACCTTAGACCTAGTATATAGATTTTTTTATTTGTTGTTGTTGTTTTGCTTTGTGGACATATAACAGTCTCAGAGAAAAGCAATTAAACAAGGTCAAAGTCTGTCTGTAAGAAGGCTATGAAATAGTAGTGGGGTACCCTGACTCTGTGGCATAAAGGAATGAAGCCTTGACTATAACCTAGGTGGTGTGAGTTTGAAGAATTGAGGCTATACTGGGTTTAATCAACTGCACTGCTGTCTCCAATGAGTGTGTTGGAGAATGTAAGAAGCTGCTAGGGAGGTGTGCACATCTAAATGGAAGCATCCATGGGACCTCCCTGTAGCAGCAGCAAATACATGAGATATCAGGAACTGCATGTAGAGGTTAGGCTTGGGAGGGGGCCCACATGATTGCTAGGGTAGTCAATTCCCTCACACCTGACTCTCATCTCTGTGGGGAACAAATGGGCTGAGAGGGCTCTCAGCACAGTCAGGGAAAAACTGGGCTACAATGCTCTTACCCTGCTTGGGAAATGAATGGGCTAGGCTTTCTAACCCCAATGGAGGAAAATATGAGTGAACAGTGGATACATCGGGCAGATTGTGTGTTGAAGTTAAAAAAAAGAAAGAAAGAAGAGAGAGGTGTGTTTGATTTTTGGCTAGTTGATAAAAGAGAAGAGTTGTGACAGACTAATTTTTAATCTTTCTTGGTAAATTACATTCATATTTACTGTGTCTATCTATGGGCCTGCACACACACACACACACACACACACACACACACACACACACACACACACACACACACACACACACACACACACACACACACACAGATAGATATGTAGATAGATAAGATCAATTAGTCTGTATGTACTGACAAACTGTGTATTCTTTACAGATTTGAAAATGAGCAACAAGAGGAAATAATTCTAGGCATTTTGATTCAGTTTACCATTTTGGACTGACTGTTGGTTGTTGGAATAGGCTATGTCTCTCCTGCGACCCTAAGTAGGATACAGTGTTTATCAGAAATCTATTAATGGAAAACATTTGTAAACCTGTGGGCTAGTATATCTTTGAATCACCTATAAAATTCTTTTAGGTAAGTGTACCTGTGCCCTTTCCTTTTTCACAAACTGCAAAGTCCATTCAAGTTCCAGTATTCACGTAGGAGTAACAGGATGTTCCAGTATTCTGTACTAAGCTAAGGAAGATTTAAGGCATGGAGGAAATCGGGTCTTTTAGTCTAAGTGGATGATAGTATAGTTTGACAGAGGTTTTATGCAACATTTACATATGCAGGTCATATTTAATTCACAAATGACATTTTAGAAATGATTTGGAGGTAAGAGTGACATGAGAGAGACATATCAGAATTCCATATCCTTTGTCCAGAAACAGGCGAACATGTCATTTTCCAGCCTGTTTTTGTATGACTAATATTCTGATGCTTAGTTGGTGACAGCAGCAACGACTTCCTGAGAGAATGTTGTCACTAACTGTTCTTATAGCACTCTCATCATTAAATAACAAGCTATTCAAACCATTTAAGGAATGTAGAAACAAACAAACACATAAATAAATAAACATTAAAAAGAAAAAGAGAGAGAGAGAGGTAAAAGCAAGTTCATTTATGTAAAATAATGAGCAAGAAAATAAAATGTTTGGATGTAGTTTTGCAGTTTGGGACAGAAACTGTTACAATACTGAATAAATAATCTTTACTTACAAGTATACACATGCCCACTATCATAGCATGATACATTAGCTAAGAGCTCTGCAATTCTAAATCTCTTTAAAAAAGGAATACATTTTCCACTTTAATTGTTAAACCTCTGCATGTATTCCATTATATGAATAGTAATGGCATGGGGTAAATATGATCAACTACTTGCTGAGCAGTGAAATGTTAAGAGTTGTGAGACGACAAGCAACAAATAAACTCAGAGATCTGGTAAATGTTCAGTCTTCTCGTGCCCTTATTTAATGGTAGTTGACAGATAATTAAAAAATACTTATTGATGATAACAATACCACACCGCCACTTGGGGGCATGATCCTTGACACCTTACATCACTGCAGCTATGTGCAGGTTTTCTGCAGGCACTACCCATAACCCTTCCACCTATGTAGTGTTGTTGTCTCATGCCATTATGCCCCTCACTTTACAAATAATAATGACCAGTGTAGCCCGCCCACCCCTTGGCTCATGTGGATAGGTAATGTCTGATGCACTGTACATAGCTTGGGTGTACAGAAGCATGCGCCACTTTTTGTTCTATGTTTGTGCTATCATGGCCCATAGTTGTGACCCGGATGCTGCCTGATTGCCAGTGCCATGACAAACTGCACCAGCCTTTGTCTCATAGGGAAGCCTGCCATAGCCATGCCCTCCTTTGACTTCTCATCTGACTCCTTCTGCTCTATCAGCACACTGGTGTCAGCACTGTGTCTTGTCTTCCTGCAGTGTTTTACACAGAACCATGTTTTGGCACATGGTACACACCACAAATAGTTTGCTGTACCATGGCTCTCAACCTTGCATCTCCAAAATGTGGATATTACCTCTCGTAATTTGGAACAAATAGGCAAAATGTACACCACTTACTAATAACTACACCTTAGAAACTCACAGCATGAGTAATAACTGTTTCTTCTTACTTACAAAAAGTTGTTTTGATGGATAAGTATGATTCAGTATTATTTACCAAAGACATTTGCTTAAAATATTCGTAGAAACAAATGTGTTACAGATCCTTTCAATGTGAAGTAGTGTTGAACATGGGCATTTTAAGACTCAAAGTGAGAAACATTCCTTATAGTGAGGTACATATGCTGCATGTCTCAGGAATGCACTGCAGTGCACCATCAGAAGTAGCCAGACAGTGAAAACGAGACTTCAGCACTCAGAACACACATCTGAAGAAGTTCAGTATCTATGCCATTATGGCATTGTAGGGTCTGTCTGCCTCTCCCAAGGGTGCTCATCAGCCATTGCTCTAATGCCTGTGTAACATCATCTATAACACACAATAGTAAAAAACAGTACACGTGGTTTGCTATATATCCTCATGTTATCAGACCATCCTGGGCTCCAGGGTTGATAATGTGTGCATCAACCAACTAGATAACCCAATGTCCTCCTGCATGAAACACTGACATATGCCACACATGTGCAAAATGTGGGTATCACAGGAACTTGCTAGAAGGTGTATGGACACATTGTATGTAATATTATGCATGTTGTCCACCATCTGGACAACATGCATGCTGCCCACCATCTCGTAGTTAATGGAATGGAAATACTTCCAGTTGATATACCAGACACAATGTGAACAAGTCAGAGCCTTCATGGCAATGTAGGTAAAATCAACGTACTTTAGGACCTCAGGTAAATGAGATATGTTGTAAAATTCCTGTGTGGTGTTTGTTCTGGTTTCTGCTATCAGTGGGAATCACATCTGTTCCTCCACATGCAACAGCATTGCATCTAGTAACTGGTGCAGGATTTAAAAGGCCAATGACTGCAAACACCTAAGGTGTGTTTAGTTGCAAGTGGGAAGGTCCCCAAAACAAGGCTGGATACTTTTATATAAACCTTCCTGTACAATGGTGTAGGCATTCTAGGCATCCCCTTTACTCCCACATGAGGATAGTGCCAGTCAATCAGTTCCCATATATCTCTGTGCATACAGTTGTGGACAACTATTTCCTGGTCTTGGAAGTGATGCTCTGTCAGTTGCTGATGGACTGCACTGCACTATAGATAGTGGCATCATGCAACACTGTGGACACTGGTGTCCAAAGTGTCTATTAACATATTTCAGTTGCTAAAGTAGATACTACTCATAGTATCATTGTTCAACAACAAACACAATTGCACAGATAAGCTAATCGCAGTGGCTCATCTTATTATTTTTATGTTTTTGAATCATGCCACTGTGTCTGTTGTTGTCATTTGCATGCCCACTATCTCATTAGCATATGATGCCCATTTGCATGTTGTTATGCAGTCATTTGCATGTGATGCATATCATGCTATTTTCCATACTAGAGTGGTGGCAGAACATTTGCCTCTGAATCTAGCCCTCCCTGCGTACAATCTCTTACCATGCCATTTCACATCAATGCAGTATGCCAATAGTTTATGAATACCCCCACAAATGTAACTATTTACAATAAAATGGAAAAACCAGACTGACTGCAAGACACTTTTTTTCTCTGAAGAAAATATCACATTACCAAGAGGGAAGAAGTATCAGATCAACAACAATGACCAGTCTGTTCTCAAACACTCATAAGTTGGTACCAGGCTATTGGCCCTAGGGCCTATGCAAGCCTAGCCAAACAATTCCCCGGATATTTCTTCCCACAATATTTACTTCCCTGGACCCCTGTCTAGCAGGGCGACTGATGTGATCCCTGGGGTGAATTTCCTATCTCCCATCCAATCGTCAAGGTTCCTTTTGAAGAGGGCCAAGGAGGCACTCTGGTTGACATGTATGGGCAGTCGATTCCAGAGTATGGGGAGTCTTTGGGTCAGGAACCTATCCCTCCAGCATGTTTTGTTCATTGTGATGACAAGGTTTAGATCCCTGGAGCATGTGGCTCTGAGGGATTGGGATTTCTTTAAATGGAGCATGTCCAACAGCTCAGGGTTTGACATGGCCTTGTATGTTAAGCAGAGATCGCCTCTGAGTAGACGATATGCCACAGAGTATAGCTGGAGTTTTTTTAGATGGTTAGCATAGGGCATCTGCTTTAGGCCTGTGATTCTTTTAGTGAGGTATTTCTGCGGCCTTTCCAGCTGTTGCAGATGTCTTGTGAGGTACATACCAAACGGGGCATTGTACTCTATAATGGGTCTAATGAGGGATGAGTACAGTGGGACAATGACTTCTTTTTCTGGATGAAAAGCCCTTAGCGATGAGGTATGCCACATACAAGGATTTCCTGACTGTTGTGGTGATAACGAAGGAGAGACCACTGTCCACCTGTGTCCCTAAGTCTCTCATCCCACTTTCAGTGTTTAATGCACTGCCACCTATGTGGTAATTCATGGATATACATGTTTTTTCCCAAAGGGGATAACTATACATTTCTTGGCATTAAGCTTGAGCCCATGGCTATGGCACCAAGCAACTTGTTTCTGTAAGGCCCTTTTGTAGAATATCCACATCATTTGGGGATTCAATAATGGCTCCCAGTTTACAGTCATCTGCGAACTTTGTTACAAGAACATATACACACACACACACACACACACACACACATGAATGCACATGCTACAGACAAATATACACAAAAAATTCTTATAATTGAATGGGTTGCTGTCAGTTTATCAAGGACCAGATGTTCAAATTCTTTTCAGACTAAAAAAAAAAAACAAATAGATCTTTTGAAAATGCCGTATCTAATTCAGAGGTTCCATTTTGTTAGAGGATTCTAACCAAATAGTTTTTGATGTCAGTCATCAATGAGCAGGTTATAAACCAAATGAACTTACCACAATAATTTATAGTTCCCAAAACAAAAAACAAAGAAAAAATCTACCAGCTTTAAAAAACTATAGCTCCAAATTAAAAAAAATGAAGCAATTAGCTATTTAGATGCACAGCCATAATCATTTAAGGATATGCTGTATCCACTACAGATGTTACTTATAGCTATCTGTAGTAAAACGTGGAATGTTTAAAAGTGTATTGTAATAATGCATTAGTTAAAAAGTAGATGTTAAAACTATTTTTAACGGTTATTCCGCTCCACAAAGGTGGAGCCACAATGGATCCCGGGAGCTATTGCCCTATAAGCCTGACTAGCTTGGTCTGCAAAGCTATGGAGCGCATCATTATGGATTTCATTAACAGAGACACTGAGAACCTCCAAACACTGGACCCTACCCAGTTCGGCTTTGTTAAGGGCAGATCATGCCTCCTAAACCTGGTGGACTTCTTTGAGACAGTTACCAAGGCTATAGACGAGGGAAAGGTGGTCCACACAGCCTACCTAGACCTCGCAAAGGCCTTCAACACCATTCCCCACTCAGGTTATATAGACAAGCTCACCAGCTTGAACATAAACCCCTACGTCATGAGATGGGTTGCCAACTGGCTCACGGACAGAACCCACATGGTAAGAGTTGCGGGAGCTAGGTCTGACTCCAAACCGGTTACAAGTGGTACTCCCCAGGGCTTAGTTCTAGGACCCCTCCTGTTCGGCATATACTTCTCAGAGGTACAGGCAAGCACAGGAGGACTATGGCTGACCAAGTTCACAGGTGACTGCAAACTAGGGGCTATAATTGACTCTCCGGCTGACACAGACATTCTCCAAAAGGGTCTCACTGAGACAGATACCTGGTGTCAAAACCATGGCCTCAAGCTAAATGCCAAAAAGTGCATAGTCATCCCCTTTGGAAAAAACAAAGTACCCACAATCTACCACATAGGTGGTAGCCCCCTAAATACAGAAGACGTAATAAGGGATCTAGGGACCCAAGAAGATAGTAACCTCTCCTTTTATAATCAAATTGCCAAAGTGGTTAGAAAATCATTCTATGTGGCCCACCTAATCACAAAAGGGTTTGCATCCAGATTGAAAGAGGTCATTGGGCCCCTCTGCGCATCACTCATCAGACTCATCATAAAGTACAATGCCCCATTTAGGATGTACCTTACAAGACACCTGCAACAACTGAAAGACCACAGAAGTACCTCTCCAAGAGGATCACTGGCCTCAAGCAGATGCCCTATGCAGCTCGACTGAAGAAACTCCAGCTGTACTCGGTTGCATACCGCCTACTCAGAGGTGATCTCTGCCTGACATACAAGGCCATTTCCAACCCAGAATTGATGGACATGCTCCACCTAAAGAAAACCATATCCCCTCGAACCACACGCTCCAGAGATCTAAACCTCACCACAGCAATAAATAGGATGTGCTGGAGGGATAGATTCCTGTCCCAGAGACTTCCCATGCTCTGGAACAAGATTCCAATCTACATTAGGCAGAGCTCCTTGCTAACCCTCTTCAAGAGAAACCTTGATGAGTGGATGGGAAACAGAAAGTTTACCCCAGGGATCACTTCAATGGCTCTGATGGACAGAGGCACAGGGAACTAATATAAGGGGGTGGCGAAAGCCAATACATTCTGGCTAGGCTTATAAATGCCTTCTGGCAGATAGCCTAGTACCTACCTATGAACCTGTGCACCTATGTACATTACATAAGAGCTATATGCCATGCAAGAATGAAACATATGTAGGATTTATAGCCTCTGGCAACATTTCCATGCTGTGGCTTTTTCTTCAGAGCCAAATACAAAGCACACCCAGGAAGAGTAGGTTATGTAGTGAACATAGCCCTGCATGTGTTACCGTTTTACTACAATATCCCTCACAGTTTTCATGCTTTCCATCTGGGACATGCTTACCCATTTACAACTGGTATAAGTAACCCTGAAGAACTAATGTACTTAAATATATACAGTGATACTGACTGCAGGTCCTCTTGGAAAAATAGTCCATAGGATAGCCATATTAAAATATTAGACATTTTCCCCATAACTTTTGTCTGTCTCATATCTCATATTTAAACTTAAATATTGCCATATTTGGTTTGTCCCTACTGTTTCATGTGGGTTATTTGAGAACTTCATTCCAAGCCATGGTCTTAGTTTCTCATCAGCTTTTGATTTCCTAATATCAGTAATATCTCTTCTCTTCCCTCTATATTTTATTAAGTGTCATTTTTTTTACTGTCTCTTGCTAGGCAAAGACAATTATATCTGATTCGTTTACATAATCTCCATCATGGTCCTTATGTAATCCTTAGTCCTTCAAAAAGCTAGACAACAGTACCAGAGACAGGTAACATGAACAAACTGGAGTCCTATAAACAGGCAACAAAACATAAAAATGTCTAGATTTAGGGAACTTTTTAATCATGGGTAAACATTTGTTGTTTTTTCAATCTTTATATATCAGAGAATTGACCATGAGTAGATCCATGGAGCTGCCAAAAAATTATGTTTTTTCCATGACAGCTACCTTACAATCTTAATGCTGTATAACAGCAACCTTGGAGATGATCATAAATTCTAAATGGGGAAAGGCATTATACAGGAAGTATGTAGGGCTACACTTAACACACGAAATGCACTGGTTTTCCTTGAGGTTGTTCTGAAGAGAATTTTTACTGGATTGGTCTTTGGTAAACCCCATTTTTGTAAACAGAACTGTAAAACTCAAGAGAGTCCAATGTTGTTTGAAATGGTGCACATATTATGATTTCTTCTACCATATGAATCTTATTTCCCTTGACATATATTAATAGTCCATGGTTCCTCTGCCAACTGTCATTTATTTGTACTTTGTCATTAAAGACAACAATGTTGCTCTATGCCTATTAGTCTAGAAATTGCGTCTGAACCTGAAATGTCATCTATATGTCACTGAAGGTAACTGTCTAGGCTATTTTTTTGGGGGGTTTTCTGTATATTACATACAAATTCATTTTCATACAATAGGAATGTAACTCAGAAAAAAATGTTACTCTTAGCTGCTGTGAGACCCTCCCTCACTTGCAATCAATCTTACTGTGAATGCCCATATCTTATAAGCACACTAAGTTATTTTTTTACTAACTCATTATTCATAAATACAAGGAACCTGTCTCCTACAGTACCTTTCAATTTCTTATGAAGTTTCTAGTTTACTGAATCTAAGGATTTCCTTATACCAAAGTACTTGACAACATATGGAAGCCATTCACTAATTGTCTTGTTTACATAAGCATGTATATTAATTTGTTAACTTCTGTCCAGGAATCCCATCTTAAGGTGTGCTTCTTGATAGCTTTTCTGTAATTTAAATAACGTCTGTGACCTTGCATAGTGTTGAAGTAATGCTAACTGCTCTCACTGGCCCTTACTAACCACTGTACCCCATTTCCAAATAAACAGGATGATCACATTTTGTAATTTTAGGCATTGTTTTAATTTAGCTGTCATTCGGTAGCTTATGGAAAAACAAAAATTAGTCACTACATCCTTGCAGATATATTGTCCTGACCACTGATTAGTGATGGTTATATGATTTTTAGTTATATCGACTATCTTTATTTCAAATAAAATAGAGTTTTACTCATGATTACAAAATATCCTTACTGGATTTATACATTAGTTTTTCAATATGTTTTCTACTTTCACTTCTGTAAATATGTTATTTTTATCATAAAGAGTTTGAGAGTTCTGTATATTTATTATTTGTCCAGTTTTTATATAATAGATACATCTTTGACATATTCAGTTTTATTAATTTTTTTACTGCATCTCATTTTCTTTTATTATACAAGTCCTACTCCTTTCATGTTCTCCTCATGTTTTTTTTCCTTGTTCATTAAATTATGGGTAATAAATTCTTGCTATTTTTCATTTTCTTTAGGGTACCATGGATTCAACCTATGTTATTTACAGTGAATCTTCATATTTTACTTTGGAAACGTGTTCTGCCATGCTGTTAGTGATACTAATATTTCTGTCATTTTAGTTTTCCCATATTGTTCCTCTCTTAAAATATAGGAAGACAATCTTATATGTTTATGTTCATCTTATTTTATTTGTTTACCAGGTTAGAGCAGTGAGCTGCATGGACTTTTATCATTCAAAGCCCAGGAGTGTTGTCAGGTCAGCTTACTTGTTTAGAATCACACAATGTAGCAGTGGAGCCTGAGGGAATCAAACCCTAGGTCAATGGAAATGGTTTAGCAGCTCCTTAATCATCTGTGCCAACTACTAGATACACTTTACCAGAAGTATTGTACAATCTTTTGTCAAATTTATTATGCCTTTTTAATTCTAATGTATTTAGTATATCAAGTTACTGTTATTAAACTGTTTTCATTCAAATTGCTATAATTAAACTGATATTATTCTTTCCATTGGAGACTACATACACTATTTTTGCATGAGGTCAGCACTGTATGTTTTGAACATATTCTTTCACTCTGCGGGCAGGTCATTAATTACTACTGCTTGTGTCTGCACTTTAAGCCCTTGTCTCTCTCTATTCATAAATGCCTCCCACCAACTGAATACCTGACTTCTTTAATATGTTCCATTCAGGTTATAGGAAAGTTCCTCAAGGAAAACCTCTGTATTATCTGATAATACAGCAAGAGGTCTATAGGAATTGATATTGCTTAACATATTAATCTCTCTTATGATAAATACATACATGCGTGTTCTTGTTGATCATCATTGTTGTCACAATAAATTAACATTTGGGTATAATAGGGCTTGTAGGATACATTCAGACTTACATACTTACATAGATTCCTGGATTCCTGCCCCTGCCACCATCTTAGCTGTTCTTAATGCAAAGAGCACATTCCAGCCCTTAATATATAGACAATTAAAGTTTTCCTTTGTTTCAGGTTTCAGCCAGTACCCCCACATCTGATTTGCGTAATTCTCGAAACAGCCAAAGCCCATTTGTCTTATTTTTTATTTTATTTTATTTTACTTGCTGACCAGCAGAGAGCACTAATCCAACTGTACTTATCAATAATTCTATCTGTGTCTTTCGGCTTTTCCCGGTTAGGGGTCGCCACAGCGGAACTCCAGTCTGCTAATGATTGTCAGTAGATTTTCACATGCTGGCTTGCCGGGCCTAATGCAAAACCTTCAACGAAGGAACGCCCATTCACGCATGTCGACACACAGAAGACGCTCTAACTGAGAATCGAATGGGCAACGTCTAACTGTGAGGCGACAACGCTACCGCAGCACCACCACCACGGGCCAACTGTACTTATCAATAATACTTATCAATAATAGATAGCAAATACAAGGCAAAATAAACAGTGTATTCGAGTTATGTTCTTACATGTATGTGAAATCAAAGATTAATAATAGATTGTGAGTACAAGACAAAAAATATATTTATTGGAGTTATACTCTTACATTTTATATAGTGGCATTCTCATTCAGAAGAAAGTTTTATGAATCTGTACATGTTATATGATGTAGCTTGTAGTGTTGCTAAGATTTGTAATGGAGGTTCATGAAACCATTGGGAGGCCGTATTCCAGTTGTGGTAGACTCCCTTTCCAATGGCTGTTCTGGCAGTGGAGAATAAACATATAAAAATGTTCTTAGCACATAAGAGGTTTTGTTAACTTGTGATCTAGCAGTTTAAATGTTGTTATGAAAAGTGAGTGCTAGGCCTTACTAGAACCCAGGATATTTATAACAAGTACCCTATACTATTGGCAGTTACTGAGTCTTGGTGGGGTTCCAAACAACAGTACCTTTGTCTTTTTAACATTTAGGATGAGATCATTTTGGCTTATCCAACTACTGAGGTCAGATAGGTCTTGCTCTAACTGGTCTTTAATATGTGAGGGAGATGGGCCATTTCTGTAAATTACCATATAATCTGCCTAAAGAGTTATAAGGCAGTGAGTAGAGGTTATATGAGAGTCTGGTAATAAAGATGGAGAACAGAATATGTGACAGTATGAAGCCTTGGGAGGACTCTCTTGGTAATCAGCTCTATGGGTGAGAATGTGGCTCCAAGCTGTATAAACTTCTTGTACCTGTATACACAGAGTAGACTAGGGTCTGGTGTACTCCTCCTTTAACCTTTACTTGAACTATTTAGAAAACCCTTAATATTTTGTGGAAGTTTTGTAAAAGTATGGAATGACCCTTTCAAAGCAGGTGAAGCACATCCTTCAGGATATATAACAATTTGCCTCACACTGATCATTCATTTATTTTGTTGGTATTTTGTACTGTCTCATTTGTCTAGGCTTTACACAAAACACAAGTTTTAGGAAGCACCCTCTGGAATCCTGTGGTATTGTCCACTGATTCTATGCAGTATACTATGGCTGTAGTTCTAGTGCTTCATGAAGACCAGTGTGACTGAACTTAAAAAGCTCCCCAAGTAATCTCACTGAATTTATCTGATTTATAAAGAGCCATCTGATTGAAATATTATTTTGATTACTCTGGTCAAATGCACTAAACCTTTCTTTTATTACTGTACCTGGTCCTTGAAGTGTATTCAACTGGCTCAAAAACAACACAAACCAGTCTGGCAATTGGTGTAGAAGGATAAGGATGTTGGCTGTGGTTCCTCTAGTACAGTGTTTGATTCCCATAGCTCTCAATTACCTACTGTGTGACCTTTATCACGTCACTTAACTATACTGTGCATGGGAGCAGCTGGAAATTTAGGCTATTAGGCTTTTCAATATTCCCCTAGGCTGCAGGCCTAGTAACAACCTATGGTAAAAGGAAAAACGAAATTAAGGGTAGGGAGGATGTTATCATGATTAAGGTGACAGGGACAAGGTACAGGGTTTGATTCTTACCTTTGGAAGGGAAATGAGTTAGGCTTAAAAATGGCCCACGAGGGCAGCTAGCCTAATACTTACCTATGAGTCCAACTAATAATGTAATTAACCAAAATATGCATTATTTATTTAATGTCTGTCAGTTCAGCAGAAAGGATTAAGGCTGCAAGTTGCTAATGAGCCTCATTCTGTAGTCCTAGGTTTGATTCCTTTGTGAATCCATGTGAAGCAGAGTCCATCCCTAACCCTATTTAAGCATAACCTTAAATCAACAGATGGGAAATCGGACATTCACCCCAGGTCTGGCCCCTATGTATTGGATATACAGAGGCAGACAGTAATGCTCAAACTAACATAACGCCCAATATAGCCTCCAGAACATCCTTCTAATAAATTCCCATGATACATAGGGACATATTTGGGTTGGATTGCATAGCTAGTTTTATAAAGGCTCTGGTGATCACTAGCAACATACCTAACTGCATGCCAGGAGGAGTCCAGGTACACAGTTGTAGTCCACAGCATGCAAATATTTAAATCACAAACTATACTCTGAAGTAGGCTCAAGAATTAAATGGCATCCAACTGCAAATGTACAGTTGAAACTCACAACCTAGCACCTAATGACCAAGTAATGACAATGGGTTTCTCAGAATGACATAGCTGAGCAACTACATTGCCATTACTTAATCAAATAGCACATATAACACATACAACATAGGCAACACAACACATATAACAGATAATGCACATGGCAGATATAACACATACAATATAAGCAGTAGATAATGCATATAGCACATATAACACATACAATATAAGCAACAGATAATGCATATAACACATGCAACATAAGCAACAGATCTATAGCACATATAACATAAGCAAGAGATAATGCATAAAATGCATGTAGCATAAGCAACACATAATGCATGCAACATATATAACACATACGCAATAAGCAACAGATTATGCATATAACACATACAACATATAGCACATGTAACACATATAACATAAACAACAAATAACGCATATAACACATGCAACATAAGCAATAAATAATTTATATAACCTATACAACATAAGCAGCAGATAATGCATATAACACATATAACATATACAACATAAACAACAGATAATGCATATAACAAATGCAACATACAAAATAAGCAACAGATAATGCATCTATCACATACAACATAAGCTACAGATAATACATATAACACATATAACACATGCAACATAAGAAACAGAAAATGCATGTAACACATATAACACATGCAACATAAGCAACAGATAATGCATGTAACACATACAACATAAGCAGCAGGTAACGCACATAACACAAACAACATAAGCACAGATAATGCATAGAACACATACAACACATGCAGCAGATAACACATATAACAAATATAACATATACAACATAAGCAAAAGATAATGCGTATAACACATATAACACATACACCATAAGCAAAGGATTTTGCATATAAGACATACAACATAAGCAATACATAATGCTTATTGCACATATAGCACATACAACATAAGCAGCAGATAATGCCTGTAACAACACATACAACATGAACAACAGATAACACATATAACACACATAACATAAGCAACAGATAATGTATATCAGACATATAACATATACAACATAAGCAATAGATAATGCATATAAAACATATAACACACAAAATATGCAACAGATAACACATGCAGCATAAGTAACAGATAACGCATATAACACATATAGCATACAAAAAAAGCAAAAGATAATGCATATAGCACATACAATATAAACAGCAGATAGCACATATAACACATACAACATAAGCAACACATAATGCATATAACACATATAACACATACAATGTAAGCCACAGATAACACATAAAACATATACAATATAAGCAAGAGATAATGCATATAACACATATAACACATACACCATAAGCAACAGATTTCGCATTTAAGACATAAAACATAAGGAACAGATAATGCTTATAGCACATATAACATGTACAACATAAGCAGCAGATACTGCCTATAACAACACATATGACATAAACAACAGATAACACATATAACATGTACAACATATGCAATGGATAACACATATAACATTGATAACATATACAACATAAGCAGGAGATAATGCATATAACACTTATAACACATACAACATAAGCAACAGATAATGTATATAACACATACTACACATGCAGCAAATACATATAACATATACAGCATAAGCAACAGATAATGCATATAACACATACAATGTAAGCAACAAATAATACATATAGCACATATAGCATATATAACATAAGCAACAGATAATGCATATAACACATATAATACATATACCATAAGCAACATATTATTCATATAACACATACAACATAAGCAACAGATAATACATGTAACACATATGACACATAAAACATAAGCAATAGATAATGCATATAATACATACAAATTAATTAACAGATAATGCATATAACACATATCATGCAACATAAATAATAGATAATGCATGTAACACGTATAACGCATACAACATAAGCAACAGATAACACGTACAACACGTATAACATATACAACATAAGCAACAGATAACACATATAACACATACAACATAAGCAACAGACAACATGTAAAACATATACAATATAAGCAACAGATAATGCATATAATGCATTGAACACATACAGCATAAGCAACAGGTAATGCATGTAACACATACAACATAACCAAAAGATAATGCATGCAACACATACAACATAAGTGACAGATAACACATGCACCATAACCAATAGATTAAGCATATAGCACATACGACATATGCAACAGATAACTCATACAACACATATAATATATACAACATAAGCAACAGATAACACATATAACACATCCAACATAAGCAACAGGTAATGCATATAAGGCATCCAACATAAGCAGCAGATAATGCATATAAAGCATATAACCCATACAACATAAGCAACAGATAATGCATATAACACATATAATACACAAAATAAGCAACACATAACGCATATACACATACAACATAAGCTACAGATAATGCATATAACACATATAACACATGCAACATAAGGAACAGATAATGCATATTTATTTATTTGACATTTGTTGACCAGGATAGTAGTCTGACTGGGCTAGTACCCTTTTTCAGCAGAGGCCCAAGGAGAAAAGCTCCACAGTACAATTAAGCAAATACAATACAAATTACAGGATTGTAGTGGAAGAAAAAAATATACAATAGAATAAATGAGCAGCTGTTCTTTTAGGTACAAGTTAAAAAATCAGTAAGAAATACATTTAGTATAATATATTTATCTTGAGGCAGGTAGTGACAATAAGTGGCAAAAAGAAAATGCCATAAGGATCAGTGAAAAACTATGCTTATGTTTTGCAGCAATAGCGTGTGAGGATGTTAAGTATGAGACAGTTGCATGTGGGATATTGGCATCATGTTACCAGAAGTTAGGAAGTGAAGAGAGTGATTAGACGTAAGCATAACACATATAACACACAAAAAATGCAACAGATAACACATGTAATACATACAGCATAAATAACAGATAACATATAAACACATACAACATAAGAACTAGATAATGCATGTAACACATATACAACATAAGCAAGAGATAGTGCATACAACACATATAACACAACAAACGCAACAGATAATGTATATAACGCATACTACACATATAGCAGATAACACATATAACACATACAACATAAGCAACAGATAATGCATGTAACGCATACAACATAAGTAACAAATAAAGCATATGACACATATAACACATACTACTTAAGCAACAGATAATGCATATAAGACATATAACATAAGCAACAGATAACGCATACAACACATATAACATATACAACATAAGCAACAGATAACACATATAACACATACAACATAAGCAACAGACAATGTATATAGCACATATATAACACATACAACATAAGTAATAGATTACACATAAAAAAACATACAAAATAAGCAACAGGTAATGCATATAAGACATATAACATATACACCATAAGCAACAGATTACGTATATAACCCATGCAACATAACCAACAGGTAATGTATATAGCACATATAACACTTACAACATAAACAACAGATAATGCATATAACACATACAACATAAGCAACAATACAAATAATGCATTTAACACATTCATAATATAGTTTAGGAGGGATTAAGAAGAACATTCTGGTGAGGAGTAAAGTGCACCTAAGCACGCTATCACAGGCACACTAACCCCCTGCCCAGCACAATAACATAGCTGAACTCATGGCAATGAGAACACTCAGTCAACTGGTTCTCCTCATTTTCATATATTGTAATGCTCTGTGTTCTACAGTCATAGGCAATGAGCCAAGAAGAATAATGACATGCTCTTGCTCATATGGAAGAGTCTTGTAGTTCAAATAATTTCCCATTACTGACATTGCAATGCAGCATAAGGGGATGCAGCACTCCTGAGTGTGCCATCCTTCAGACAAGATATTAAACTGAGGCACCATATACCTGAGATGATGGTAGGTCAGGTGGATATAAAACATCCCACGATATTCATCAAAAAGAGTAGGAGTCCTTTATTTATATACAAAAAGAACTTTTATTTACAATGCATTTACAAATGTACAAATATATAGGTATACAAATCTTTTTACACATACTCATAATTTTCCTCACAATTTTACTAAATTTTCATCCCTATCAGACTCCCACTCTTTTTTCCATAACCACCATCTGATTTTACTTAATATCGTTGCTAAAATCAATTTATCATTAAACATAATTTCATTTATTCTTTCATTTTATGTAACCCATATAACACAAACTATTTTTATCTATTCTTTGAACATATTCTTTATCTAGTACCAGTCTCCACAAAATATCTTGACATTCTACTTTCTGATTAAACCACTTGCTTCTTATTTTTTATAACATTATTTTTCCATCTGTTAGATTCCCCCATGGTTTTACATAATAATGTTTATTACATCCTTATATAGTACTTTTCTATCTTTTTCTAATCATCAATTTTTATTTTCCATAAAAATATTTTTCTTGGTAATATTTTATTTCTTCATTTATGCAGTCTTTTTTTCTTTTACTCTTTTTTTTACCATAGTCCAAAATTTATCATACTTTCATTTATACAATTTTACTATTAATCTTTTATCTGTTTCATTTGTCCACATTTAAAGAAGCATATACTACTAAGTTAGTTAACACTATACCTTATTTCTCTTTATTTTCATAGAACCCCCTCTTTTTTTGCTAGTTTAATCTACAGCCCCATATAATGAAAAATATCTGCAGTAATTCCTTTTCAGGTACTGCTGGCAACATAAACACACTTGCTAGGTATGCTGTTTTCAAATCAGTACTGAATTTATAAAAAAGCCTTTTTTTCTGAATGACAATGTATATGTTTTCCAGAAAAGACAAGTTTGATTTATTTCTTTTATTGTTTTTTCCTACTGAATTCTACTTACATTTTTATTCCCAAATGTTATACCTAACACAGACATTTTATTCATTGTAAAACATATACCCCTGTCTTTACTACATCACCTAAACCTTTACTTTCTCTTTATTTAAAGCCTTCCATCACCTCTAGACACTCATATGTACATATTATTACTTTTTATCCAAAGTTTATTTTTTGCAGTTATTATAATGCCATCTGCATATGTTAACAGAGATGGAATTCTTAACCCTTCAGATGTTATATACTCCACCTCCTTCAATTTGTAATTTATTTCACATACTATCACATTCATAACTAATGAAAACAGTATACAACTTTTTGGACATCCCTGTCTTGCACTACTGTTCGTACGTACCTCTTGACGTAACCAGTCATTTCTGAGTATTTTAATGCATTATTACTATATGCTGACATACATAACTTCCTAACTTTCTCACTTAAATCATATTCTCTCATTATTACCCATAAGATTTCATGCCCAGATTTATCAAATTCCTCATTAAGGTCTCCTATTGTGACTTTTGCTTCTTGTTTTCTATTCACAGTATCATTCATAATTTCTCAAACTATTATTAATAATTCTTAACAACCCTTCCCCTTTATAATATATATATATATATATATATATATATATATATATATATATATATATATATATATATATATATATTATCTTCCATATTTTCCATTTTAGTTTCAAATCTCTTTTGTATTATGTTCATAAAGATCTTATAAACATTATTATTAAATACTAGCAGTCTCCGGTTTTAATTGCCTTCTAATTGCCTTCTATCTTTCTTCTTCAATAAGAATTTAAGTATTCCACTACATAATTCTTTATTCATAAAATCTTCATTTAACCATTCATTCAAAATCTTTAAAAATATTGTTTTGTCAAGCCCTTACATTTTTTACACATTTCATTCCCTATTCCATCTGGTCCTGTAGCTGAATCTATATTCACTTGCCATAATACTTTATCTAGTGCATTTAAAGAAATCTCCTTTTCCAACTCTTTTCTCTTTTTTTCTGTTAACTTTTTCACTTTCCATATTTATTTCACTACCTTTGTTTTTCTTTAAACATTTCTTACACATGTTGCACTACACTGTTCATAATCTTTTCCTGAGTTCTTTCTATTTTTACATTTTATTCCTTTTCTTACACTACCATCTTCGTTTACTAATCTGCTTAACTGACTCAATACTTCTATTTTTCCTTACAAAAATATATTTGCTTACATAACAATTATTTTCCCAAATTTCTTTCATATAATTGTTTTCTTTGTCAAAATACTTTTTATCATTGTGGTCTAAATCTTCCAATGCATTGTTAAATGTTCCTGTATATTTTTCTCTCTAGTTTTCTCACATCATATTGCCACTGTAAAAAACACTTTTTTATATTGTCCTTAATTATCGTTCACCATTCATATAAATTTTTATAAAATGTTCTCATAGTGATATGATCTTTCCATAACTGTATTACTAATCTCTTTCCTTCTTCATTCCATGCTTTCTCATTTATCCTTTTTATTCCTTTGTCTATTTTTATATATTCATTGTTTTCCTTTATCTCTAGCTATACTGCAAGATGTTCAGAAACGTTTCTGCAATAACTAAATCTTCTGATACTATAACATAATCTATTTCAGTTTTATACATATAACTTTAGTAAGTCCATGATTTTTTGTCCCAAAGTTTCAAATTACAGCATCTTACAATTTCTATCATCTTTCTTGCATCATTTTATTTCTTTTTATACTTGCCTCTTAAATCACAATTAAAGTTCCTTGTTATTATAATATTCATATTTATCACTACATAGTCCAAAATCCTGATGAAATAAGATTTTCCTTTATTTACAATTAGTATAAGCATATAATGCTATCATTCTAAATGCTTGTTCTTTCCATTTTAAATCTACAATTGTTAATCTTCCCATTGGTGCTAAATTTACATCTAATATCTTTACTGTATTTCTAAAGAAAACAGCTATTCCAGAACATCTCTCATTTCCCAAACTCATGTTATCTTTCCTCCCCATGGTTTCTTTGTTTGCAATTTTTTTTCATTTGTTAAAAATCTGGTGTATTCTAATATAAAAACATATATGTCACATATATCACACTACTACAAAATCCCAGTTCTTCTTACTATATTCTTAATAATATTCACATTTACAGAAATCACACCAAATTTTTCATTTTCCCTTTTCTTAAGATTCATGTTTTTTTTAAGTTCATAGCTAATTACTAGGCTAGTTTCTTAACAGGCCTTTCTAAACCTAGGCAATTTCTCTCCCAAATGTGAAAATCAAACATGTTAACCATTATATCATTCCCCAGTCATTAGCTGTATATATTCTTTTTCATCCATTTCCTTTCTTTTTTCTTTGTACTTATCCCTTTAATTTTTCTTTTAATGTTTTTACCCTTTTACCAATATAATTCTGTTTTACTACCTTCCAATGTACATCTTCTTCATGGGATATTTCAGAACCGAACTTTTTTATGTCCTCTTTATTTTTTCTCTTCTAATTTTTCTTCTTTTTCTACTATTTCTAAAATTTCTTTATCTTTGTTCATTTTATTCTCTTTCTTTTTCCTTACTATTATTTTCATTTTTGCAGTCCATCTATAAATGTCCAATTGTATTACATTCATAACATTTCAAGTCACAATTTTTGCATCCTGCCCCACTTCCCCACAAATGTAATATTTTCTTTTGTCACAGTTACTTATCAAATGTCCTTCTTTTGCAAAAAAACATGTTTTGGGTTGTCTCCAGTAGTTTGACACTCCTATTCTCCCCTCACTTTTATCATAGTTGGTATATGAATAATTTTTTCTCTTTCTATTTTTAACACAATATTACAGTCCCAGCCACCAGTCTGTAAACCCCTTTGGTTATAAACTTTTGCAATCTCCAATACTTCTTTATATAAAGTTTTGAAATGTCCTTTTAAAGTCTCCCTTTCTACCTCTGTTCAAAATTGTACATGAATTTTCATTTTTGTTTCTATTTTAAATGCTTTTATCACATAAAGATTCCATGGGTTACAGTCTTTCTTTTTTTCATATTGCCCAAGAGAAATTTCCATTGAAAAAACAATCTCAAATATAATGTCACAAAATGTCTTAGTGTTAATAAAAATAAATGCTCTTACCCCATGTGCTTTTACACCCAAAGGAGCTATTAAGTTGTCCCACACTTCATACCTATCCATTTCTTTGTCTTCTTTACTTTGAACCCTTACCAATTCTTCCATTTTTCATTTTTTTCTGCATTCCTTTCTGCCACTTCCCTTTTGCCTTCATTTACTTTTCTGCAGGTGTTTTCTTTTCCATCTTACCACCATTCTTCAGGATTATCTATGCATCCTCCTTTTGTATTTTTTCCATAATGTCCCTATTAACAAAGAACCACAAGTTAGTGAAAGCAAAACAAAGAACTTTATTAGCACCCCTTTATTCTCTGGTTCACTCTGCATCACAATTTCTTTAAGTAAATCATCCTGCAACCCTCCCAACTGGAGAGTTATAATTATACATCTATCATTTACTGACTCATCTCCCCTATCAGTTTTCTTTGAAACATCTCAGAAACTTGTACACATTCTCCAGTCTTGATATTTGCTTTCTCTTCCATTTCTCTAACCACTCTATCATCTTTTTTTCTCTCTCTCACTCTATGTCTCTTCATTTGCCTCCATATTTCTTTCAGCAGCCTCTGCACCTGGAACAGAAACAGGAAGTGCTCCTGCAAAATGGGTCACACTCACAACAATGATGAGTAAGATTTTTATTGATGTATACCTTGCATATTATTTAGATATATACATATTTACATATTTATATTATTTACATCTATTTACAAATCTCCATACATTATCAACTTCAGTTTAAGAATTACCTCCCCACTCTTTTATCCACAACCAAAACATTATTTTCTCCAAAATCTTTGTCAAAGTCCATTTCCATTGTATTTAAATTCATTTAGTTTCTTGTTCCATATAGTCCATGAAACATAAAATATTATTCTGTCCATTTTCTTCACTTCTTCCTGTTTTAATGCATCATAATAACCAAATGTTATTATGTCCATATTTATGTGCTCAAATTTTAACAAATGTTTTACCCTATTATAGTTACATATTTTTTTCCACAAATTATTAACTTTTTCATATTTCAAAAACACATGCTCGGTAGTCTCAAACTCTCCACATTTATTATATATTTTATCTTGCTTTCTTTGTATGGCATATTTGCCTTAACCTGCAATTTTCTAATAGACAATTTCCATAAAAATTCATTATATACTTTAATATTTTTATAGTTATTATATCTCATCATTATGGCTTTTTTCTTATATATTTCCAAATCTTTCCATGGATCAATGCAATAAAATGATGTCATATTACTTAAGTGCCATTCCTTTCTATTTTTCTCACATATATTCTTTTTTATTTTCCATAACACAATTTTGTTTTTGATACTCTTTCATTTCTTCATTCACAATGCTTTTACTTCTTTTTTTTTTAACTTTTATTCCTTCCCACAGTGCTTTGTATTTATAATATAGTATATTTTCTATCAAGTTTTCCTTCGTAATTCCTTTAAATACCTTATGCAAAATTAAAGATGCTGCATGTACTATTGGGTTTATCAAACCCAAGCCTTTTTGCTCTTCTTTCATATATAGAATCATTCTCTTGACTTGATTCAGTCTATAGGCCCATATAAAAGAAAATATAATCATCATTAGTTCCTTGCCGTACTTAATAGGAATTATAAATGTTAGCAACATAAGCAATTTTTTCTATTAACATGGTGTTCAACAAGTTTGCTTTTTATATGAAAATCTATATGATTTCCAAAGATTAGTCATATAATTTACTTCTTTGAGTACATTATCCCATTGTTGTTGAGTGTAGTCATTCCTTCCAAATATTATTCCCAATATAGCTATATATTTTTCATTGAACTCAATACCTCCTATCATACCTTCAAAACTAAATCCTTTACTTTTCTTTTTATTTAGACTTAAACCAATTTTTTTTAATTTATACTTATTTTTCCATTTACTTTATCCATCCATACTTTATTTTTAAGAATTAAAACAATATCATCTGCATAATTATACATTATTGGCAACTTTACATCCTTCATCATTTTGTATCCACTGCTGCCTGGCATTTTATTTATTTCCTTCACTATTACATTCATAACTAATGAGAAAATTACACTACTAGTTGAGCAGCCCTGCTTTATTCCACATTCTATTTTTATTTTTTCCCCAATCCAACTATTTACATTTAGCTTCACATAGTTCCTTTCATAAACAGATTTTATTACTTATAATATTTTTTGTTTATACTGCGGTGGTGATGCTGCGGTAGAGTTGTCGCCTCACAGTTAGACGTTGCCCGTTCGATTCTCAGTTAGAGCGTCTTCTGTGTGGCGACATGCGTGAATGGGCATTCCTTTGTTGAAGGTTGTGTGTTAGGCCCGGCAAGCCAGCACGTCAAAATCTACTGCCAATCATTAGCAGACCGGAGTTCCGCTGTGGCGACCCCTAACCGGGAAAAGACGAAAGAAACAATAATATTTTTTGTTTGCATTATATGCATGCAAAATTCCCCATAATGATTTATACTGAATATTATAATAGGCTTTACTTATATCCCCTAGCATAACCTTCGCATCTACATTTTTATTTATGATATCATCAACTATTTCTGTTATTATCCATGATAACTCTTTACTTCCTTTTCTTCTAAATATATTTTGGTCATATATTATATCCATTTTTTGTAACCTTTTTCTTATTATTCTCATAAAAAAATTATAGTCCATATTATTCAGTGCTATAGATCTCCAGTTTTCCTCTTTATTTCCTTTTTTAAATATAAATTTTATACCTCCTCTACATATCTCTTAATCTTTAATTCCAGTTTCTAACCATTAATTCATAACATCTATAAAACTATTTTTGCCACTCTTACATTTCTTTATATATACCATATTCAGTTCCATCCAATCCTGTTGCAGAATTCATGTTAATATCTTTTAGAATTTCATTCAATTCTTTCAGTTATTTTTTCTAAATACTCATTATCTTCATTATTTAATTTGTTACCTTTATAAATTTGTTCTATGTTTTCTTCTCTTTTAACAAATAATTCCAGTACATATTCTTTAATTATTTTGTATATACCTTCTTGTTGTCTTATTTGAATGCCTTCCTTATTTTTAATTATAGTTCATAGGTTCATAGGTGTGTACTAGTCTAACAGCCCTGGAGCCTATATAAGCCTAGCCCAAGAAAATTCCATGGCATCATGCTACCCAAAGTTAGTCATTTTACCCATATATGGTGCTACTTCTTCCTTATTTCCTTGTAAACAATATTTTTGTTTATATAACAAGTTGTTAATTTTAATTTGATTCATTTTATATATTCCTCTTTCTTTTTCATAAAAGGAATGTTATTTCTCTACTAAGTCTCTAAATGTTTCTTGACAATATCTTGCACCTCTTTTTTCTTTTCTTCCTTACACATTCTAAAACACTTTGTTTATATTTCTCTTTAAAACTAAGCCACCAGAGTCCAATTCTCATAAAACTCTCTCTCATAGTCATATGATTTAAACATAGTTCCATAAGTTCTTTTTTCCCTTCTAAGTCTAATTCCTTTTCAGTAATTCTCTTTATTCCTTTTCATATTCTTATATATTCTTCATGTTCCTATACTTTAACCCATATAGCCACATGATCTGAAAAGCCAGCATACTTAATTCCTTTATTATAACTTTTAAACTATCAGATATTAAAGAATAATCAATCTCTGTCCTAATTTCATTTTTAGGTCCAGTTTTTACTCTCTCACTGAAATTTCCACTTTTCATAATTTCTTTAACCATTTTAACATCACAACTGCTCTCATTTTTTCTTAAATTACAATTATAATCACCCACCACCATAATGTCCATATTTACACAAACATATGCAAGAATATTTTTTAAACATCCTTTCTCTCTCTTTTTTGTTGTATATGCATATAAAGCTATAATTCTATACACATATTTTTTTCCATCTCAAGTCTATTACTGTAACTCATCCTAGTTCCACTATGGTTAAATCTAATATTTTAATGCTTTCTTGACATAATATACATATGCCCAAGCACGGTTCTTCCCCATGTTCCAAACTACCGCACCATTCCAAAATGTTTCGGTTTGTGTTCTTTCTTCCTCTGTTAATAATCTGATATTTTCTAAAACAATAATATGTGCATGTACTGCAGCACACAATTATAATATACCTATTCTCCTTTTAATATTTTTCATTCTGTTCACATTTAAAACTAATATTTTTAGCTTTTATGAACAGTTAGTAAAATAAAATGTTTACCCCTTTCCTTTCTTATTTTCTCTAACCATTATATTTTTGAATTTTCTTTTCCTTTCTTTAAGTCTTTTCTCTACTGAATTCTTCAGCTTCTTCCTCACTTGCCTCCTCTGTTTCTTTTTCCTTGTTACTTCCTTTAACTTCATGTACAAGCTGTTTATCAGTCACATGATGTACATTTCCTTGTATAACACATTCTACTATCTCTTTATCCTGTATAACTTCATTTTCATTTTCTTGCACATTCATTTCATATTCTACTCATGAATAACCAGTATTGTCATATTTTTGCACTTTAAATAATTTTTTTTTTGCATTATGTCCTGTTTTACCACATAAATAACATATTTTTTATCACATTCATTGATTAAATGATATTTTTTTTCCACAAAATTAACAAGTCTTTGGTTGACCCCTGTATTTCACAAAACCCCTATTACCATGAACATTAATAATACTAGGTACCTGCATAACATTATCATTTTCCATTTTCAATATTACTATACATTCCCATCCCCCAGTCCAGAGTTCTCTTTCATCATATATTTTTGTAGTGTCCATTACTTCTTTACATATAGTTAACAAATGTTCTTTCAGTTTTTTTACTTCAACTTCAGTTCTAAACTGCATCATTATTCTTTTTTTTTGTCTGTAAAAAGCATGCACCACATATTCTGACCACTGAAAAATATTTTTTTTTTGTTCATATGCACCCAAAATGTTTTCCATGGCCTGCCCCATCTCAAATATCAAGTCACAAAAAGCCTCTTTATTAATTAAAATAAATGCTTTTACTGCTTTTGCTTTGACACCCAGAGGTACTATGACAGAGTCCCAAACCTCATACCTGTTGAAACTTTCTTCTTTTTTACTGTTCACATGTATTCTATATTTCTTTTTTGTTTCTTTCATTTCTCCTTTTTCTTTTTCTTCTATTTTTTCCATGATGTCGCTCCATGAAATTGCTGCTCCATTTTCTGGCTCACTTTGGTTTACCATTTCTTCCAAATAATCATCCTGCAACCCTCCGATTGGAAGGTTGTAATTATGCATTTTTCAGAATTCAAACAACCACAAAAAATGGAAAACAGTGCTACTGGAGCACAGGTAGTGCCAACGTTCAATGCACACCAAAAGCAGCACTAAAGGCAAGAAAATAACGTAGGGATAATCCAAAAGGAACAAACTTTATTATAAACAGTTAACTAACTCACTGTGTTTTTCGTTACAATACTTGTGACTTCTTCAGCAACAGTATATGCATTTTTCAGAGGTAACTGTCTCTCCTTCAAACAATCTCCTCTGAAAGTTTTCCTCTGAATCCATCTCAGTTACAGCTACAATCTCCTTTTCCTCCAGTGTCACTGCTTTTTTCTGCTCCCACATCATCGAACAAATCTTCTTGTAGCAATTCGACCATTTCAACTACATTTTCAGCAACTTTCACTCCATTTTCAGCAAAATCTGAGTCCGCCATGTTTTCTACTTGTTCCTCCTGGCTGTCTCTGTGCCTGGACAGGAAACAGGAAGTCAGGATGTGTAACCCACAAAGCCTTTCCCTGACTATCAAGAGTAGGGAGAAGATGTCCTTCAAGAATGCAACTGCAGTCATAACATGTGGGTTGTCCTGCCTCAGGCAGCCCTCGGTCGGCCGGATTCCAAAGTCTGGGTCCGACGTCGGCTGATGTCGCATTTCTCTCCGATGTCAGAGCGGCTGGAGTACATAAGCATCAGCCGACGCCATTTTCTTCAGTCTTTCTTGCCGCGGTGCCGAAGCAGAAGCAGTTCGCAAGTGCCGGTCGGTCAACTCCTGTATTCTACGATACCGAAGTCATCAAAAAAGCTAAGTACCCCATTGGGGACCTTTTCTTGCCTCAGCCGATGTCAGAAATTACTGAAAAAGTTAACAATTGTCTTTCTTGTGGTAAACAAATACCTCATAAGGATTTCCACTCTTACTGTCTTCCTTGCCTGGGCCCAGACCACGACGTCTCGGCCTGTGTAGCCTGTGCTCGCTTCAACAAGCGCACTCTCAGGTGCCGGGCGGAGTTCGCTGAAGATTTTTTCGGCAATAATTTTGCTTACACCATGCCGTCGGATCTTCCGACATCGCAAACTCCCAAAAAGCGAAAAGACCGGGACCGACATCCTCAGCCCGCGTCTACCACCGACTCCACGCCAAAACCTAGCGCGAGTGCTCCGGTTCCCTCTGAGACGGTCTCTCCACCGCTCCGAACCGAAGACACCACATTACCGACGACTCCAATTCCAGACATTACTCCGACGCCAGTTATAGATTTTCCTCCGGATACCGAAACCGAGGAAATGCCCGAGACCATTGCTGTAGACAAGGTCACTCCTGCACGTGGAGCTGCCAGGCCCCCTATGGCCATGTCTATTAAGGCCTACACTAGGGCTAAGGCAGCCAGCAAAACAAAGCATATTACTTCTAAATCCTTACCTCAGCCGACTCCAGAGACACAAATTATGTCCATGGCTGCGGATTTAATCTCCATGATTAGAGGTTCACAGGCCCATCCTGAGAGAGGATCCCAGCCTCCTCCTGATAAAAGGCCCCGGGTTGAACCCTCTGACCCTACTCCTTCAGATGAAGATTCTGAGGGCTCTGTCCACTCTGATAGCCAGGAAGAGCTCTTTCAGACCTATGAGGACTCGGATGCAGAGGATTCCATCCCCTCGGCCTCCCCTCCTGAGGATATTTCTTTTGGGGAAGTTCTGCACACCATGAGGGAACACTTCAAGTGGCAAAGTCAGGAATATTCCGATTCTAGGAAACGCCTTAGGACTTTCCTTAAGAAGCCTCAGCACAGGCCCTTAGCTATTCCTCCTGTACTTGATGTTCTGGATGATTTGTATTCTGACTCTAGTGCTACCCCTGATTCTCTTCCTCCTGCTCCAGCCAAGCCAGACAGGTATTACAGGGTCCCAGAAACTCATTCCCATTTATTCAGGGCCCATACTGCTGATATGGAAACTATTTCACAGGGGCCTAAAGGAGTTTCAGCCTCCACCTCCAAAAATCCTTTGCCCTCCAACAGGGAAGCTAGGTCTTTAGAGAGATGGGGCAATAAGGTTTACACATCCACTACCTTATCTATGAGAGCTTTAAATTGCCTTTTTCATATGTTATAATATCAGGATTATCTGTTAGAAGATTTACAAAAAGCATTAGCCACTCCTGATCCTTTAGACAGGAAGACTTTGCGGGAAGCAATACATAACACTCAGCAAGTAAGCAATCACTTCCTGCAGTGTGGATATGATGCACTGGAAGCTTCATGTAGGGCAGCTATGACAGGGGCAGTCATTCGTAGACATGCTTGGTTAAAAGATCAACCTCTACCAGATCATGTAAAAGCAAAACTTCTGGATGCACCTTTGGAAAAGAACAAGCTTTTTGGTGCAAATGCTAAGGATGTGTTAAAGACCATCGAAGAAAAAGCAAAATCAGTTCAGACTGTGAAAGATTTCCTCCAGGTTCAACCCCCCAGATTCAGTAGGAATTGGCCTTCAAAAAACTGGTCCTTTCCTAATCAAGAAAAGTTTCAAAGGGGTAAGAACAGACGTGGCCGAGGAAGAGGCCAATACAGAGGCCCTTACAGGGGACGACAACGGCAGCCAGGAAACCAAAGAAGTGACGCAGTGGTTTCACCTGCCCCACAACCACAATCTCAATGACTTTCCTCTACTACTGCCTACCAGGGAACAACTAGAAGCTCCCTTGGGCGAGAAATTATCTCTGTTTGCAGAAAACTGGCACAGACTGACAAAGGACAAATGGATTTTGGACATTATAGACCGAGGGTACAGGTTTCATTTTCATACCTTACCAAGAAAACAAGGCATGCCAAACCTACCACAAAATCAGAGGGCAGAGGCTATCAAGCAAATCACTCTGCTGACTCAGATGAAAGCAATAGAAAGAGTTCCAGAACAAGAACAAGACCAGGGGTTTTACTCAAGACTGTTCCTTGTTCCAAGAAAAGAATCTCAATGGAGACCAATACTGGACTTGTCCGCATTAAACACCTTTCTCATAGTACCAAAGTTCAAAATGCTGACTCTACAGCAACTCCTTCCCATGCTGGCCAAGGGGTCGTGGCTGATTACTCTGGACCTCAAGGAGGCATACCTGCATGTCCCTATCAGACACAGCTGCAGAAGATACCTCAGATTTCTTGCAGGGCCAGAGCATTATCAATTCTCAGCATTGCCATTTGGCTTATCTACTGCACCCAGAGTATTCACAAAATGCCTGGCTTCAGTAATTGCTCATTGCAGGCTCCAGGGTATACAAATTTACCCGTACCTGGACGACTGCCTCATACAAGCGGACGACAAATTGATTTTGACAAAAAACCTGGATTATGTCATACGATTACTTCAAGCTCTGGGATACACAGTCAACTTCCAAAAGTCAAGACTGCAACCATCCCAGCAAATAATCTTCTTAGGAGCCAAACTAGACACAGCCTCTCAGATGGCTTACCTGACAGAAGACAAGCAAGAGAAGTTAACTCATTACTTCAAAGGTTTAGCAAAACTCACCCAGATGACTGCAAGGAGATTCCTACAGGCCCTGGGTTACATGGCATCCTGCATTCTCCTGGTTCCATTAGCAAGACTACACATGAGAAAGCTTCAATGGTACCTAAAAGCATTTGGTCTCAACACAGCAACAACTTGGAGACAGTCATACCACTCATTCCATGCCTACAAAAGGAATTCCTATGGTGGGCCTCGGTGAGCCAGGCAAACACAGGTATGTCATTCAAAAAACCACAGATAACACAGACCATGACTACAGATGCCTCAGACCTTGGATGGGGGCGCACATGGAAGGCAGGTGTATACAAGGACAATGGTCTCCAAAGGAAACACATCTGCATATAAACCAAAAGGAAATGCTGGCAGTAATGCATGCCATCGAGGCCTTTCAACACCAACTCCAGCAAGGCCATTTACTGATACAGACAGACAACACCACTGTGATGTGGTACATAAACAAGGAAGGGCACCCACTCTTACCCCTTTGCAGACTGACAATGCAGCTTTGGGAGAAATCACTGAGCCTAAACATCCAGTTACAATCCCAGTTTGTTTCAGGAAAAGACAATGTGTTGGCGGACAGCCTAAGCAGGAATTTCACAGATCCACACGAGTGGAGGTTACATCCGAAGGCCTTCAGACAACTCACTTCGACATGGGGCAAGCCAGAAGTGGACCTATTTGCCTCTCACCTCAACCATCTTCTACCAAGATTATGCACAAGGACATACCATCCAAAAGCTTGGAAAATAGATGCCCTCATTCCCACCTCTGCCACTGATGACCTCAGTATTACTAAAGATCAAAGCAGAGAAACCCAAGGAATCATAATAGCTCCGGACTGGCCAAGACAGCACTGGTACCCACTACTACGGAGCATATGTCACACCAGGAGGTGGGCCCTTCCCCAGTGGCCTCTACTTTTGACTCAACACAATTTCGAAACACTGCATCCAAATCTTCAGACACTGCAGCTAACAGCCTGGGAGATCCCATAAATAACTTCAGCTTATCTCTCTCCAAGGAAGTTCAGCGGATACTAACAGAGGCTCGAAGACCATCCACCAGAAAGGTTTACTTAGCAAAGTGGAAAAGATTCAGCAATTGGAATACCAGCAAGGGACATGATGCATCATTGTTGAACATCCCACTCATCTTGGAATATTTGGCAGATATGTTAAAAAACGGCCTCTCATATTCTTCCATAAAGATACATGCATCTGCTATTTCAGCTAGATACAACACTGATCCTCCTGTTTTTTCTCACCCTTTACTAAGGCAATTCCTCAGGGGAATCAAGAACATTAAGCCACCAAGAAAGGCCCCAGTGCCAGCCTGGGACCTCAATTTTGTCCTAGAAAAACTGACTCTACCTCCATTTGAGCCAGCAGCTTCAGTTAACTTGCAAGTTCTCTCATGGAAGACAGCTTTCCTGTTGGCAATTACCTCAGCAAGAAGGGTTTCGGAGCTACAGGCCCTAATGGCAATACCACCCTTTACTATTTTTCACAGAGACAGGGTTTCATTAAGGACCAACCCTACTTTTATGCCAAAGGTGGTATCTAGGGTTTCTTTAAATCAAGCCATTCATCTGCCTGCTTTCTTCCCCAATCCTGAGAACAAGGGGGAAAGACTGTTGCATACCTTGGACATTCACAGACAACTTTGATACTACCTGGACAGAACCAAGGCCAGTAGGAAGTCTGAACAACTTTTTGTAGCTTACGCCCCTGCAGTCCAGGGAAAAGCAATTTCAAAACAGACTATTTCTAAATGGATTGGACATTGCATCAAATTCTGTTATTCCTTTCATGGAAAGACTGTTCCAGCCAATGTCAGACCACATTCCACTAGAGCTACAGCCACCTCTACAGCATTCTTAAGAGGGGTGCCTACCAAGGACATTCTAGAAGCTGCTACATGGAGCTCCGTGCATACATTCTCCAAACACTACAATCTCCCTCTATACTCCAGATCCAGAGCAGGCTTTGCTTTGGCAGTCCTGCAGGGTTTGATTGCCACACCATCTTTTCCTAGAGCATTCCTCCTCCCCAGCTAAGCTATGGTATTCTACCCACATGTTATGACTGCAGTTGCTTTCTTGAAGGACATAGTACAGTTTTGTACCTACCATAAATGTAGATGTCCGATAGACATGCAACTGCAGTCGGATTTTCCCTCCCTCCATACCCCTCTATGCCTAGGGTCCACTCCTATCCCTGTTTCTCTTAGCTGGGGATATCTGTTATGGTGTATTTGTTTTATTGCTCATTTATTTGTTTGGAATCCTGTTTTTGTCTTCCAATTTGATTACAGCCTTCCTTGGAGGGCACCTGGCATCTGGGGCAAGAAACACTGAAGAAAATGGCGTCCGCTGATGCTTATGTACTCCAGCCGCTCTGACGTCAGAGAGAAATGCGACATCAGCCGACGTCGGACCCAGACTTTGGAATCCGGCCGACTGAGGGCTGCCTGAGGCAGGACAACCCACATGTTATGACTGCAGTTGCATGTCTATCGGACATCTACATTTATGGTAGGTACAAAACTGTACTTTCCCTGATGTCCTGGCCAAATTTTCACTAGTCATTATGAATATTACCTTGGGTCTCGCCTGAAAAGAGGCCACTACCCTAGTGATACCCAGTCAATAAAGTGTTAATAAATAAACAAATATGACAATGCTGTGTAATAACAAGAGCTATGTTTCTGCATGTCTTTTTCCTGCTCTATCTGTTGACTCTCCTTTTCCCAACAAGATGCACACAGCAGTGTGTATGTGTATGCTGTGGCTGTAGGGTACTAAATATGTACACAAACTGCAGGCAAATAAACACATGCACTCCTGTCACTGGTGCTCATAGTATATAAGCACTTATAATGCACATCAATGTGTGATCCATGAGTGTATTATATGACGATCTCATTATTGTGATGCAAGTTTATGTGTCCTGTTAATGTCATTGCTGCATACTTTACATAATACACATGGATGTTTTGTGAGTGTACATTATGCTTATGAATGTAGTGGTATTTCTGCACATAAATATTTATTACAGTCTTAACTGCAAAGTATCTGTAAAGTGAATTATCAGAGAAGTAATGGTGCAGCAAATTATTCGGAAGTGTCAGACTGTTACTGGTTTAGATATTTATTTTACTCAAGAGTCTGAGTTGTCAGCTGCTTTAACATCTTATAAATGCTTTTTTAAGGTAAACATCTGTTAAGACACACTTATTTTATTTGTTAGCCTAGCTACTACTTTAGTAGCAATACTGAGGTGGATGCAGAGTGGGAAGCTAATTATGGTGTCAGAAGTGTACATCGCTTCAAACTTGTGGGTTTCAATCAGTAGAATATCAACTATTTTGAGGATCTAGAACTGCAGTACACATTTCCAAGCTACATATCACATAGTTTGATGGCAAAGAGCTATGAACGGTACTGAAAGTTAATTTCAACATCTGTTTGTGTTCAGGGTCTTTATCCCTGCACCATCTTACTAATTATCATTCTTATCCCTGCGTCACTACAGTTTGGGGATAAGAATAATTACCCTGTATTTCTATCTTTTGTCTCAGAATTCTATTTACAGTTACAGAGTGCAAACTATTGTACATTTCCTAGCTTATAATGACAGTGCAGTTCAGCTATCAAGTTATAATAGACTGCTAGAAAGAGTAAATATTCTGCTTATTTAGGTATTTTACAGGACTAAAACTGGACTGATAATGTACTTAGTGTAGAACATACTTCTCAACCTCTAAGCACAAGAAATCTGGACAAAGCTAAAAATAATAGGTGGAGAAGGGCCCAAAATCAGGAACAATTTTTAAAAATTGCTCTTAGAAAGTTACTAGAATAATAGATTTTGTTTAGCATGCATTTTCTAAAAGATATGATACTTTTATTTTCATTAATTCATTGCATGCCTTACTGTCATGATATGAATGCTATGATATAGTCATTTGTACCCTAGAGAAGGCATCTTCTATAGATATTAATCAAGCCTTATTTTCAAATAGACCTACATCCAGAGCTTTAAGGGATAGGTTACACATAGGCCAGACCTAGAATTGCCTATTAAAAGCTTATAAAGCATATTTACTCAGGCCAGGGAATTAACTTCACAGCTGACAAAAAAGTAGTCATACATTTATGTGATAAAACTGTTAATGCGTGATACAGTTGACTGAAATTAATGTTTGCTGAACTGATTTTTCGCTGAACTGATAGAAACGCGTGATAAATGCATGCTTCAAGAACTGATTTCATTCCTATGTGAGCTTTCTGGAGAAATATATTTTCTATATTTAACAAATGCTCATGCAACTGCACTACACTGCATGATTCAAAACATGGACAAAACATGTTTGAAATGTACTTTTTATTTCACCTTTGTTATAGCTGCTGTGAGAATAGAGCAGACTTCATTAAGAACTTGAATATATAACATGGGGCATTTACAGTTCATGATTGTTATAATAAGTTTCTTATCATAACACACCCATGGGATTAAACAGCCCTGTGTTTTGTAAATTCAGGAATAATTATAAGCAGTTACTCTACCTCTCTACAGGTATTTGTAATGGTTTACTATCATAAATTCGAAAATCAGAACAAAACATGTCTGCATTTTCGAATTTATACATCAGAAATGAACATTTCCGAATTTTCCTAAAGTCGAAAACAGCTGTGTATTGTCGAAAATGTCGCTCGCGACATTTTCGGCAATACACAGCACTCCCACCCGTCCTGTAACTACCTACCTAACCAGCCTAAACACACAGTTATGCAGGGGGGTAAGCCCTCTTGCACCCCCCCCTGTGGGGGGCTGCACCCCCCACACCCCCCAACTTAATATTCCAACTCCGAGATCACACTACAGTGAGGAAAGGGATGTATTTCCCTAACCACACTGTACCGTGATCCCCTCACATGAGCGAACGCTAGAATTGCGAATGCACAGTCCATTCACAATGGTAACGTTCGTTTACATCACCTGCCAAAATATGAAGTATTCGAACATCTGTTGTTCGAATACTTCATAGCCGTGCAGGTGCACGTCGGCATTGTGATAGTAAACCATTTGTAATAATCTCCCAACTCCCACTACTTTATGATTGATTAACTACTTATATCACTCTTTTGTTTGTTTTGCTTTTTATGTTTTCACCACAGGAAAGGCATGGAACATCAGTGACAAACTGTTTGCCATCAAATAGATAGATTAAAAATGTTGCAGTTCTACTGTAGAAGAATAATAAAACCCCTTATGACAGTTCATTATTAATTTAAACCGTTGTCAAGGAAAACAGAAGATGTTCCCTTAATGAGAAGATAATATGAATGACATGTTTCTTCACTGCCAACAAAGAAATTGTTACAATTAAATTGATGGACACTGCCTAATGAGTGTTAAGTATTTATTTGCACACTGAGAGTATAAGAATATCAGGTTTACTCACTTGTTAAGTTTTAACTTTTACAATCATTTTGGAGGCTTTCACTCTGAGTAAAGGTAGAAGCCATGTTCATAATGGTTCCTGTTCAAAAGGTAGGAGTACTGATGGAAAATATTTTTTTAAACACCTTTATTAAATTATTGCTTTTGACACCAGCACAATTACATTCATATAAAAGTAATCAAACTGTATTAACAAGTTAAAATTAACAAACATTATGCTTCACATATATTGCTATATCACCTAAGCAACATAACATAAATTATTCAATTCCTGACCCTATTTTTTAAAAAAGAAACAGCTTTATTAAGCCATCACTTACAACATAAGCAATCATACATTTATATAAATGAAAACATACTACACCAACACAAACCTAGTTGCAAGCATTTTACATCACAAAACATACTGACATACTCCCAGCTGCAAACATTATACATCACATATAATGGGTCTACTTTGGAAGATTGAAGTTTCAAAACTTCGAAATTCATATGGTTGAGACCACACGTTTGAAGTTTTGAAACTTTGAACAGTTTAAATGGAGATCAAAGTACAGTGCAGAACAGGAAGTTTACCATTCTCTTCACTGTAGTCCCATCTCAGAGTTGGTATATTTAATTAGCAAGAGGTGTGGGGGCTGCAGGGAGGTTTTCCCCCTGCATAAATGTGCAAAAAATAGTTATTATTTTGTTTATTGAAGTTTCGCACTTCAAAACTTCGATGTTATGGACTCAAACAAATAAAGTTCGAAGATTTGAAAGTTCGAGCTTCCAAAGTAGATCCCTTATAATCTATGCAATCATTTTCAGTCAAACATTACATAGCTCATTTAAGTCCTGCCTTCTGTTAAACCTCATTCCTCTCCTTTACGTATTGTTCCTACAGTTCCAATTTTTTCCTATGTAGTTTGCTCCTTCCTTTTTCTAAAGATTTCAGTTCCAATTGTTTTTTCTGGTTACATATTACATTATCAAAGTTTCAGTACTTCGAATACCATATGGTCAACACAATATGATCAAACTACTAAAACTTCGAAAATGTAAAAAAAAACAAACAAAAGTAACTGCTGTGAGCAGGGGGGAAAGCCCCCCTGTACCCCTCACAACCCCCCTACTTAAATATACCAACTCCGAAATCACACTTCCACAGAGTTAAGCGCAGGCAAGGGAAGGTTTCCTTTCCTATGCTGTAGTGTGATCTTGGAGTTGGTATATTTAAGTAGCGGGGTGTGGGGGGGTATAGGGGAGCTTGCCCTCCTGATCACAGCAGTTACTTTTGTTTCTTTTTTTTTTTTGTTTTGTTTTTTTTTTTATATTTTCAAAGTTTTAGTACTTCGATCATATGGTGTCGACCATATGGTATTCGAAGTACTGAAACTTCGATACATGGGGGATGCAGGGGGGCTTGCCCCACTGCCTACACTCTTTAGTTTTTCTTTTTTTTAAATAATTTTTTGCGAACATTCGAATATTGAATTGTTCGATCATTAAAGGTCGACCTTTAGTGATTTGAATGATTCAATATTCGATGTTCCAATAGGAACTTGTTTTATCTCTTTTACTATATTCACTACTTCTAATATAGTTGGTTTAGATTTTTATTTCCATTTTCTAGTAATTGCTTTTTTGGCAGCCTCTATAATTAGAGACAGCAAGGCCTTACAATGTCTAGGCAATTCAGATTCTGTATCATAGCTCAGAAAAATCATCACCCTTGTCACACCAATCTGCCCACCCAGCATCTCCAATAGTGCATCCCACAGGGACTCCTTAAAGTCCTTAACGTCCACCAACTCACTGCATTCCCAGAAAATATGTTCCCAATTACCTATTTTTCCCCATCACACCTCCAATGTATTACATCTATCTACCTGAGGAAAAATTCCCATAAGTCTACTTGGGGTATAAAAATATCAATGTAAACATTCCTAAGCAAAAATCCAAAATCTTCTAGATTTTGTTGCATATTTGGGAGACATAAATACATCCTCCCATTGTTTCTTTGTGAATTGCTTATCCAATCTCTCTTCCCAATCCTTTCTAATCTCCTCTAATTGATTTGTATAGTTATCATACAATATTTTATATGCTGTACTAATTATTCCTTTTTAAGGGCAGCTTCTGTTCTAGATTCTACTAAAACTCTACCAGTGCTAGTCTTTTGTTTAGGACCTCACTATTTCTTTCTCTTTGCCTATACTCTGATATCAATTCTTGATAGGTAAGGTAATCTCTAACCTGCAGTCCAAATAAATTATTGGCATCTTCCCATTCTATCATCTTTCCCTCTCTAGTTATTTGCTCCTAATACATTGTTTCCTTTGCCAGTTTTCTCCAATAAAGTCCAGCCTCCTCTTGCCTATTGACTATATCCCTAATTGCAGTCATCCCTATCAGCAGAATCTCCTTTCTCCATTCCTGTGTTGGCTTAGTTCTTAAAATACTTTCTGCTACTTTATGGATATAATATTCTGTGTGATTACTGTTATTCTCCTTAAAGACGTGCATCCAAAATCCCTGTCTCTCCTTGTTTCTTGAGCTTTCCCCTTGTTTCAACATAATCCCTTTCCACTTTGAATTATAGTTTTCTGCTTGCGCTATGTATAAGACCATTAATTGTGTAGCTCTGAAATACCCCTTCAAATTGGGTAATACAAATCCACCCTGTTCTACTGGAAGAATCAGCTTATCCCACTTGACCCTTGCCATATTCCCCTCCCAGATAAAGTCCTTCAGCTCTTAATTAATTGCTATCTACAACTTCTCCTCTGGTTGATAAAAATATGCCTGACCTGTGTATAAGACTAAAGGGACTAAAAACATTTTGACTGCTTGTATCTTATTATCCATATAAATATAACAAAGCTTCCGCTATCTTTTTAGTCTCTTCCCACATATCCTTACCTGCCACACCAGAATCATTTTTAATCAATACTCCTAAATACTTCATTTTATCATGTCCCCATAAATAAGGATACTGTTGAACCAATTTATATGTAGGTACTTAATTCACCACTTTTTTGGCAGTCTCCATAATTCCTCTGCTGAAGCAGAAATTATCAGAAAGGACCCCACCCATTTTAATTTTCACCTCCTATCCCTCATATATCCTCCTAATCAACCTTGCCAGCTTACTCTGTCAAATTCTTTCTCTGCATCAAGACCCACCAACAACAATGGCATTTTCTTACATTCTGCTTCCCTCTGCATCATCAATGTTCTGTTAATGTTGTCAAATGTTTGCCTGCCCTCCACAAAACCACATTGATCCATATTTATCAATTTTCCCTTACTTTTGTCATTCTTTTAGCCATTATAGACATGAACAATTTATAATCATAGTTTGGGATTTAAATGGGCCTGTCTGAAGCTGGGTTTGATGGTTCTTTACCCTCTTTAGGTATTGCAGCTACCACTGCTTTCTTCCAGGATGTTGGTAATTCTCCTCCTCTTAAAATACTGTTAAACAAAACCTTCCAGATATCTAAACATTTTTCCATCCTAGCTTCCAAACTTGCACAGGAATACCATCAGTTCCTGGGGACTTTCCTGTAGACTGGATATACATCACAATTCTTTTATCTCATCTCCTCCTATCTTAACCATTAGTAATTGAGCCTCATCTTCTTCTAACCTTGGCATATTTAATTCTAGCATAAACATTGTCATTTGTATCTTTTCTTGATTTCCATATTTCTCTGCTTCATACAGACTTTCAAAGAATTTCTGAAATATGTCTAATGCCTCTACAGGATCTCTTGTTACCTTCCTTAGTATAGTCTCCCTAAGCTTGGTGACAGCCCTTTCTATTTTCTGTTGCCTGAGTCATTGTGCTAAAAGTTTTTGTGCTCTAATGTTGTTATCAAAATACAGTTGCTTAACAGCAATCTTTCTAAATACATGCATATTATCAAGGTAATCCCTCATTTTCTGCTTAGCATGTTGCAGTTGATCCTCTTCTTGTTCTGTGAGATTCTCCCTATTCTGCAATACTTTAACATTTGTAAGTCCCTCTAAATAATTTTTGTTACTTCTTAACCATAGCTACCTTTCTTTTATTTCCACCCTATTTTTAAACTCCACCTTAATTTTATCCCACTCCCTAGCTATATTTTCATAACAATTTTCTATCCTCTCTAATAGTGTCTGAATAATCTCCACTACCCATTCCTTAAATTCCTTTCTTTTCAGCAGATAGGTGGGAAAGTGCCAGTGTCTCATATTTATTTCATTACCCTGTATTTTTATTTTAATTGCTATTGACACATGATGTGAAATAGTTATTGGGTGCATATTAAGACCTTCAATTAAATATACATTTTCTTGTGAAATGTAAATTTTGTCTGGCCTTGCCCAGTTTTTATATCTTGGGGAATAATATGTAAATTCTCTCCGAACTCCTATTACTCTACTCATATCTTCCATGCCAAATGTTTTCATAAATTTCTTCAAAAATCTACCCTCCTGTGTTATACTTTTCCTTCTGGTCCCCAGACACATCTTCACTGCTGCAAATCATGTTCCAGTCCCCACCTATAAGTAACAATCATTACTGAAAACTGATTATTTCTACCAGAATTTTCGGGTCTATATTACATCGTCGAACTCACAGGAGTTTGAACGATGTAACATCGAACCATGAAGTTCAAAAACCAAACATTATGAACAAAAAATCACTGTTCCAATACAAAAAAACACGTACACTTTAAACTTAAACTAATGTGGGGGGCTTTGCCCCCCACACCTCCCTACTTAAATATACCAACTCCGAGATCGCACCACAGTGGAGGAAATAGCAAAGTCGCAAAAACAGCCCATGGTTTTGCTATTTTTGCATTTCGAACATATGGGTTCGATATTACAATGCTTGGATTCCTGTGAGTTTGACATTGTAATATAGACCCGATTTTTCTTAAGCTCCATTATAGCAGTTTTAGGTGGAATATAAATACATCCTCCTCCTTTGCCAGTAGCCCCTTAGCACTACAAATCTGTCATTATTATCTTTGTTATCCTCTTCTATTACTTTTGGAGCTCCTCTTGCAATTAATATAAATACTCCTCTTTCCTTTGTCCCAGGTCTTATGCTGAATAACCATCCTGAAAACCTTTAGTTATCAAATTCACATGCTAAGTTTTTCTGTGTGTGTCTCCTGTAACATAACTATTTGTACGCTACATTTTTAAATATAGTTCACTACTCTTTCTTTTTTGTATTTATCTGTGACACTGTTGACATTTAAAGACATTATAGAAAGCATCATTGCATTAAAAAGTTGTTATTCCCACTTTTATGTATATTACCTTTTTTGTTAAATGTCTAGTTTCAGCTTTTGTGTTACATGCATACAATGTTTGGCAGGCTGAATTTTTATACAGTTGTTTCTACTCATATCCATTTGAGTTTCTGGCACATTTTACAAAATGTTTTGTTTTATTGAAAGCCGTCAAACAAAAAACCAAACACACCCCCAATACCCCTCTAAACATATTAGCTTAATACTAACAGACAAAACTATATACATCTTTAAATATTGAAGTTTTTTCCCCTCCTAATAGGATCAAAAGTCCCACACTGACAGCCATATTCACAGACTTGAGTTAACCTAAAAGAAAAGTTATGCATGCTAACTTATAGACTTGAGTTAACCTAAAAGAAAAGTTATGCATGCTAAAACGCATGGTATAGCCTGTGCTTCTAAGTGAAAATTGGTTTTGTCTTAGCTTTATAGCTCTCCCATCTGGAAAAAAAACCCTGAATGCTTTCAGAAAACATTATGTTCTAGTCAATTTCTCTTTTCTCTTCTTTTTTTTTTCCTCAGCCAATCACTCTCCACCAGACTGTAGCAAGTTTCTCCTTATCAAATTGTCCAATGGAAAATAATTTTGGTACCAGATGGCTGATTTAAACTGATTAGCTAGCTATATGCTGCAGATTCAAATTAAGACAATAGTGGAAATTCAAATACTTAGGACACATATTTACTGACAAGTGAAATGCCATAGAAAACTGGAGATGTGGTTTATTACATACATTATATAAAGGGTCTATATCAGAACAACGAAAATCCAAAATTGTGAATGACCTAAAGGTCGAAAATGCAGGAACTTGAGCTCGTTATTGTGGGGGGCTGTGCCCCGTACACCCCCCGGTAAATATATATACCAACTCCGAGATCGCACTACATTGAGGAAAGGGAAAATCTTCCAATCTTCACTGTACCGCGATCTCACAAAAAGCAGATCGAGGTCCGGCATTTACGACCTTTAGGTTATTTGCTATTTTGCGTTTTTGGTGTTCTAATAGGAACCATAATATAAACCAGAATGCCATGTATTCAATGTATTCATTTTATTGTTAGAATAAGGTTTGCCATCAATACCTACATTCATTTCAGGTGTTGATGGAGTGTCTCATGAGTGGTTTTGTACAGTAAGGCAATTTGTTTTTGTAGTTTCTTTAGTTTTGATCTGTTTTACTTACTTAGCCTTTGATGACTGAATTAGTCCCACTAGGCTTATGACCTTTTTTTCAAGGGATTCCCAAGTTGGTATTAATGCTACTAGGTGAAATCTGGCCATGTCATCTGTGAATTTCCTCTAATCGTTTCAGTTAGGTGCTGTGTTATCTTTCATATCCACCCATATAAGACCTCCGTGTAACACTCAGAGCACAGAACCTTCCTAACGTTGCACTGCAATGTCAGCAATCCCATCATCTAGAGTGGGAATAGGACCCACAGCCTTCTGGTCTTCCAGTACTAAAAGTGAGGTTGATACCTTTTCTGCCACTGACACCATGGTAATGAATTAAGTGTTGTGATTTTTTTTTTTTAGTTTGCTTTAATTTGCACATAGATTACGGTCCAGTTTGCTAGCCATACAATTTTCGAGGTGGCAAGCTGGAGGAAGGTATATTCTTTCATTTCAACACTTTACTGTATGAACAGATCTCATTTCTAAGGGTCTGATTTATGTGAGCAGTGTTATGTTTGGGGGGGGGGGGGTAGCTGTGAGTGCATTTTGTGTGTGCACTATGTGCCAATACTTTTTTACATTGATATTGATGGGAGATATGTACCATGGTTTACTTTATTATTTTTTACTTTGTTTTCTTTTTTCTTTATATGTCAATTATAGATTTGGTTTGGGGTTGTTTAAGGTAAAATATGGTGTTTGGGGGTTGTGTGTGAATCGCTTTGCTTTGTGTGTGCAATGTGTGAACTTTCATTTAGTTTTTAGTGGCATGAATATGTCAGGTTTATGGGAATTTTGATAGCTTTGATGACATGACAAGGATGTAGTTAAGCTGGTGATACTGTAACAATAGTGTAGATAAACTTTTGATGATTTGTTAGAGTGTTGCAGGTTGTATGTGCATGCTTCTGTACATATCTACACAGTATACCACACATTTAGATCTGATATTATATATATATATATATATATATATATATATATATATATATATATATGTGTGTATGGATCTCAAGGGCTATTTACAAAATGGCACAAAGGGTGACATGGCCATTTTTCTAACTGTAACTATGTGATTGTCAAATGCTTGCTCATTACCTTAAGGTGTGTAGAGAAATGCAGCACCAAAAAAGTGTGCATCAAAAAAGAAATACTTTAAAACAAATTAAGTCTGTATCAAAACTCTTATCAGAACTGAGTTGTTGGATATGGTTAGATCTGTGTGTGTGTGTGTGTGTGTGTGTGTGTGTGTGTGTGTGTGTGTGTGTGTGTGCATTTTCAAATTGAATTTCAATAAATTGAGCAGTTCAAGAATTGCACCTAAAAAGCAACCTTAAAAATTAGTGTGTGATAATATAATAAGTATGAGTCTGATCCAGCATTCTGGTTGAACTCTTGTAACTCAAACTAAGTTAAGAGTACAAATACACAATAACCATCATTTAAATAAGAAATTACTAAAATAGATCTAATGTTGGTGACTTGAAATGCTTTTATGGTGTTTAAAGTCACTGAATAAAAAGCCAGAAGTATAACATTTGGCTGATGTGGGAGGCTGGATTTTCATCAATGATGCTGCTGCAAAACGTGATACTTCAGTGACTTCTGTGATCTGATTTTCAAAGTCCATTTGAAGTTTTCACTTGAAATGTTGAGAAAATGTTCATGTAAAGGAAATGGTATGTGACTTACACTGAAGCTCTTAGACACTGTGCAGTGATGTTGGAATGCACCAGAATAGTGAAATATCCCTCTGAGATCTGGTATGGCTGGCTAAAGTACTGGTATTCTGTTCAGTTAAGCTGTTTTGTGAAGATAAAAAATGCTGAGGTTAGGAGGTGACAGAATGGTTAAAATGTTTACACCACAGGTACAGGCTCTGATTTTCACCTTTGGTCACTGTCTGGATATTAGATAGGCATGTAATAGTCTGCAGACTGATTGCCTAGTATTTACGTATGAACTTTGGAGGTGTGTTCCTTTGGACAGTTTGTGCATATTCAATGTATGGTACCTGATTGAAGGCAATAGTCATAGGTTCATAGGTAGGTACTAGGCTATCAGCCCAAGGGCCTAAGTAAGCCTGGCCAACAAGGTTCCCTGGCTTACACCACCCAAGAAAGTTATTTTCCTGTGCCCCTGTTGAGCAGAGCCACAGAAGTGATCCCCAATGTGTATTTCCTATTTCCCATCCACTCATCAAGATTTTTCTTGAAGAGTGGTAATGAGGAACTTTGCTTGACATAGATAGGTGGCTTGTTCCAGAGTATGGGAAGTCTCTGGGACAGGAATCTATCCCTTCAGCATGTCCTGTTTATTGTGGTGACAAGGATTAGGTCCCTAGAGCATGTATGTAGCTCGGAGGGACTGGGACTTCTTTAGATGTAACAGTGTCCAACAGCTCTGGGTTTGACACAGCTTTATATGTTAGGCAGAGATCACCTCGGAGTAGGCAATATGCTACGGAATAAAGCTGGAGCTTTTTTGAGATGATCAGTGTAGGGCATCTGTTTGAGGCCAGTGATCCTCTTTGTGAGGTACTTCCGTGGCCTTTCCAGCTACTGCAGATGTCTTGTGAGGTGCATTCCAAAAGGGGGATTGTACTCTATAATGGGTCTAATGAGTGTCGAGTAGAGGGGAACAATGACCTCTTTTTTCCTGGATGAGAACCCTTTTGTGATGAGGTGTGCCATGTAGAAGGATTTCCTGACTACTGTGGTGATGTGATTATCAAAGGAAAGACTACTGCCCACCTGGGTCCCAAGGTCTCTTATCACACATTCAGTGTTAAGTAGACTGCTGCCTATGTGGTAGTTCATGGGTACAGAGGTTTTACCAAAGTGGATGACAATGCGCTTTTTGGCATTGAGCTTGAGGCCATGGCTCTGACACCAGGCATCTGTCTCACTGAGGCCCTTCTGTAGGATGTCCACATCATTTGGGGACTCAAGTATGGCTCCTAGTTTGTAGTCATCTGTGAACTTCATTAGCCAAAGGCCTTTCTGTGTTAGCCTGTACTTCAGAGAAATAGATACCAAACAGGAGAGGTCCCAGGACTGCACTAGTTTGAAGTTAGATTTGGAGTCTGCAACTTTTACAGTGTGGGTTCTGTCAGTGAGCCAGCTGGCAACCCATCTTGTGACGTAGGGATTTATACCTAGTATAGTGAGTTTAGCTATAATTCCAGAATGGGGGATGGTGTTGAAAGCCTTGACGAGGTCAAGATAGGTTGTGTGAACCACCTTACCCTCGTCTACGGCTTTGGTGACTGCCTCAAAGAAGTCGATCAGGTTGAGGAGGCATGATCTGCCTTTCACAAACCCAAACTGGGTGGGGTCCAGAGTTTGGAGGTTACCAATGTCTTTGTTTATGAGTTCCATGAGGATACGTTCCATGGCCTAACAGACCAGGCTCGTCAGGCTAATAGGGTGATAGTTCCCAGAATCAGTGGTGGCTCCCTCTTTGTGGAGTGGGATAACTGTTGCTGTGTGCCATTCAGTGGGCACAAAGCCTGGCATGAGGCTATGATTGAACATGGTGCTTAGGTGGGGAGCCAGTCCGTTCTGAAGTTCATGTAAAATGCAGCCTTGGATGTTGACCAGTCCCATGGTTGTTGTGTTTTTGGCTTTAGAAAGTGCAGCTTTTACCTGCATAGTTGTGATTACAGGGACTCTGCATTCTTCCTGTATAGATATGGGCCCTTTAGGGGGTGAGAGGGGGGTAAAGTTAGCACTAAACTTATCTACCAGGATGTTGGCAATATCAGTTGGTTCTGTAATTTTTGTGCCGTTGTGCTGTAACTCAGAGCAGATCTGGGTGTTGCCATTGAGATTCTTGACATAGCTATAGAATGCTTTGTGGTTGTCCCTAGAATCAGTGGCGATTTTGTTTTCATAGCTAGCTTTGGAGGATCTTATAAGGCATCTCAGCTTCTTACTGAGGCTGACCAGGGAGCTCCTCCACTCATGGCATTTTACTCTCTTTTGCAACAGTTTCTTCCTTCTGTTGTAGAGTTTGTTTATGGCAGGGGACCACCAGATTGGCTTCCTTTTTTTTTTGGAGGATAGCGTCTTGGTTCTGTTTGGGATAGCACGATCCATGCACTCATGTAAGTGCTTATGGAGTGCATTTGCCTAGGATTCAGCAGTCGTAACCTTTTTGTCCATCTGCATGGGTGTCATGAAGTTCACCACTTCTGTCTTAAGAAGCATGAAGTTGGCTTTGGAGAAATCTTTTACTGTGGTTTCCTTAATGGGGACTAGGGCAGGATGTGGATATCTAGGGTGATTAGCTTATGGTCCGATCTGACCAATGAGGAGGTGACTTCAGGTGTGGAACACCGGTCACTCATGTTGGTAATGACTAGGTCTAGGGTATTATTGCCCCTGGTGGAGGTGTGGATAAGTTGATCCAGGGCATTGGAATTTATGAATTCCAGAAAATGTTGAGCGAAGGAGTTGCTACATGAGTAGTTTTCCCAGTTAATGGTAGGGTAGTTGAAATCGCCCATTATTAGGGTGTTTGGTTGAACCCTAATATTTTCCAGTATATCAAGAAAAGAGGAGTGGGAATCTGGGGCATGGTGGGGGATCTGTAGCAAGCTACAATTTGGATTGCAGTTTTGCCCAGAGTTAGTTGCACTTGGATAACCTTGGAAGCATTATGCTGAGCAACTAGCCTGGAGTTGCTACATGAGTAGTTTTCCCAGTTAATGGTGGGGTAGTTGAAATCATCCATTATTACGGTGTTTGGTTGAACCCTAATATTTTCCAGTATATCAAGAAAAGAGGAGTGGGAATCCTGGGGCATGGTGGGGGATCTGTAGCAAGTTACAATTTGGATTGCAGTTTTGCCCAGAGTTAGTTGCACTTGGATAACCTTGGATGCATTATGCTGAGCAACTAGCCTGGAGGTGTGGATATCCTTAATGAATATGGACACACCTCCACATTTGGTGTTCCGGTCCAGGTTAGATGGCCGAAAAGCTTGGCATGAGTTATAGCCTGGTAATGCAGGGGTGCTCTCTGGAGCCTTGAACCAGGTCTCAGTCACTGCACAGATATTGATGTTCTCCATTTTAAGGAGTGCCTTGAGGTAGTACATTTTGAGATTTAGACTTCTAGCACTGAGTACCATTACCCTCAGTTTTTGCTTGCCTGTTCCTGTTACAGTGGTGTTGATAAGAATCTTATAAACTACAATGGGAATAGTTCTCAACCCTTCAATGGCAGAGACATCAAAAATGTACAATACAGCTCTAAAAATTTTAATGACAATTCTGCAAGACATATCTCCCAAAGTATTATGTGAGATACAGTCCAGAGCAAGTTGAACTGTGAAAACCCATGTAATGAGCATTATGTGTGGCTCCAAAACAATTTTTCATGTATGGAGGCATTTCTTGTACATCAAAGTCAATTAAATGAGATTATCCACTGTACTGTACAATGAATTTTGCTATTTTGTTTATAAGAAACTTTTTATCAATTTAACACATTTACAATATGTACACAGAAAGGAAGAAATTCAACATCACATATTGTTATACAGTGATAGGAATCAACAAGATAATCTTATACAATGAACACATTAAGACTCTTGGTATTCCAGTAGCAACATTTCAATGTTATCCCAACCACTAAAAGTCTTAGTATGATTTGCAGATCTTGTTCTGATCACTTCTTTGTCAGTTTTACATAATACTGCTGTTAAATTTAACAATTCTTTGAATGTAGGAATTGAGTTTGATTTCCAATATTTTTGTCATAACGTTTCTAGCAATTTTGAAGAGAGCCCAAAACATTTTTGTTCTTTGGCTTTTACATATACAGAAAGTGGAACATTCATTAGTATCATTGATTTAGTAGAAGAACAATTATAAGACCACAACCTCTTAAAACATACTTATCTCTTCCCATTATACATTTATTTTATCACAATCCAGAAACATATGTGTCCAATCAGCTTTTACATCTTGACTACATCTCCAACAAACTGAAGAAGTAATTTTACTAAACTTGTAGATTTTATAGGGAGTAACAAACATTTTATGTATATATTTCCACATAAAAACTTTCCAGTATAAATTTTGAAGAAGTCTAAAAAGTTCCAGAACTTTGCATCAAATTTATTATTATTATTATTATTATTAACTTAAATAACTTGGACAAGCTTCCTTTGTAGGTCGATCTACCTTTGATGATAGCATTCATATAGTCATATAATGGGGAATAGTATTCTTTTCCTCTTCACTCATATTATTTACAAATTCATTTAATTTCTTACTGATGGATAATATTAACTGGTTAGCACATTCATCCAACTTATATTCTTTCATTCAATATTCTGGGGACTTAACTTTTCCTTTTTAAAGCAACCAGACAGGAATACTAATCCTTTCCTTGTTAGTCGATTCATTTTAATATTGTTCTGAGGTTCTTTAAATCTACAGGTGTGCGCAATGGGAAAATACAAACATTTCCATTTTGATATTAATGGAGTTTTAAAAACATATTTCTTAACTGTTTTAAGAATTGATTTCATATATGCAGAGACTGTAGGTTGAAATTAATTTCCTTCTGAAGAAAATTTTGTTAATGAGATGAAAGGATTGTTACATATTTCTAATTTATCATAATTAATAAACATATAAGAATTTAGTATAATCTGTTCCTGGATGGTTTTCCAGTGACTGGTGTAACATGAGTCTATCCAGAGTATAACAGAGTTAAAATATGCAGCAACAGAATAATATTCTACATCTGGGAAGTTAATACCACCATACTCCCATAATCTTATATGATTTTTAAAAGCAATTCTTGGCTTTTTAGGGATACCATAAGAATGGACTCAACTTTTTTTCTCGGGTATTAAAGCTATTGAATGCAATATATATATATATATATATATATATATATATATATATATATATATATATATATATATATATATATATATATATATACATATATATGTATATATATCCCTATCAGTTGATCAAGTTTTCAGAAACTCGAAATTCATATGGCCGAGACTATATGTTCGAGTTTTTGAAAAATTAAAGCTTTTAAATGGCATTTGGGGTACAGCGAGGATCAAAAAATACCCTTTTCATCACTGTAGTGTGATCTCAGAGTTGATATATATAAATTGCACTGGGTGAGTGGGGCATAGCCCCCCACATGGAGGTGCAGGGGGCTTGCCCCATGCATAAATGTAAAAAAGCAGATTTTTGCCGTTTTTTTTTTCCAGAAATTCAATCATATACTCTTAACCATATGACTTTGGAGTTTCTGAACTTGATCATCTTACATAGATCTATATATATATATATATATATATATATATATATATATATATATATATATATATATATATGGGTTCCCTACATTAGAACGACAGCTCAGAAGATCGACACTCAAATCATCGATGCCAGAAGAACAAAACCTCAAAAACACGAACGTTCACATGCCCGACAAACCACAATCCTGACACTTAAAACAAAAAGTTCACTGTTACACACAACACAAGCACACCAACAATCTAAAAACCTACACTACACCTTACACAAAACTATCTATGCACTAACCTTAACCCAAACCCTAACTCTAAGGTCCGACACTACCGCACACCTACCTTACCCACACCCTAACCCTAAGTCCCTCACTATCGCACATTTCCTTTACCCGCACCCTAACCCTAAGTCCCTCACCATCACACACTTACCTTACCCGCACCCTAACCCTAACTCCCTTACTATCACACACTTACATTACCTGCACCCTAACCCTAAGTCCCTCACTATTGCACACTTTCCTTACCTGCACCCTAACCCTAACTCCCTCACTATCGCACACTTACCGGGTCGCACTCACAAGTTACCCTGTCGGTGTTTTCGCTGTCAGGATTACGACTTGTTGGTCAACTGCTTCGTCATCTTCTGGTGTCGGTGTTCTGTGTGTCGATCTTCTGAGCTGTCGGTCTAATGTAGGGAACCCATATATATATATATATATATATATATATATATATATATATATATATATCATCATGGGTAATATGATCATTTTAATAAGTACTAACCTATCCTCAAGAGTAAAAAAAATTAGTTCTATTTTTTTAATAAAAAGTAACACTTCTTCAGTTATTTTTTTCAAAATGCTTATTAATAGTCTTACTCACATCTTGATATTTTGCTATTCCTAAATATTTCACTCTTTTTCTTCCCTATTATATTTATATTTATCTTTAAACTTACTATCTAGTAATTGATTTCAAATTAAAGTTTCAGTTTTAGTATTATTATTAAATTTCAGCAGCAGTAATTCTTGAAAGTCTTCAATTTCCTCATCTATTTATTCAATCGAATAATTTAAATCTCCTATAGTTAGTAAAATATCATCTGCAAAAAGCTGTACTTTAGATTGATAATCTCTGTTAAGTGAGAATCAATCACTTTTTCATTGCTTCTTATACTATTAGCTAAGGGACATCCTTGCTCTGTGCCTTTGTTTAAAGTGAAACCTTGAAGAATGTAAGATCCAATTTTAACATATCCTCTATACATTTTTTAAATATTTCAATAAACTGTTCTGGAAATGCAAACACTTCTAAAGTTTTAAAAAAGTACTTCCAGTCTACAGAATCAAAAGCTCTCTCAATATCTAAGCTAATTAGGACCAATTTCTTGTTCTTTCGTTTTGCTAGCTCTAAGATAGTTACTACCCTTTTATATTATCATATGTTAATCTGTTGACTATAAATACTGTTTGATCTTTATTAATTAATTTATTTACTATATCACTTAATCTTGTAGTGAAAATGGAAGTAAATATTTTATAGTCTACATTTAATAATTAAATAGGTCTATATGAAGAAAGTAGCTTATTGACCCTTCTTTAAGTACAGGTGAGATTACAGAAAATTTCCATGAGGGATTTATTTTGTCACTCTGAATTATCCAGAAAATGTCACTCAGTAATTCTAAAACATTTAATGAAGCAGACTGTATAATGACTTACTTAAACCATCTAACCCTGGAACTTTACCATTTTTCCTTTTTTTAAAACTTCTTTAACTTCTATCAGGGTAATAGGCTTATTCAACAGATATATTTGTTGGTCATTAAGTTTATTAGAAACATTTTCTTTAAATACTTGACAGTTTTGTAATCATCAGGATTATTATTTTTATCTTTATTTAAATCTTCATGGAATTTTTAAAAATATTAAGCATTTCCTCTATGTCTGAAGCAAGCTTATTAGTGTGAGGATTTTGGATATTATTGATGGGTGCCTTTTTGCTTAACATCTTACTTCTATTAGCTAATCTATGTAGATTTTGTGAAGTTATCATATAACTGTGCAATTTTATTTTTATCTAAAGCTATCTCTACTTTATGCATTAAAACTGATATTTTGTCGTTATTTCTTAATGACTTCAGCATCATCTAATCGCTTTGTCTGTTGTTCAAAACTCACTTTATGTATTACATCTTGCATTTCTAACAACTCTTTATCCCTTTCTTTCATTTTATTACTAGGTCATCTTCCCATTCCATCTTTAACATGCATTTTTAAAAAGTCCCCATAGTATGACTTTAGTAACCTGACCATTATCATTCAAAGATGAAAATTCTCAATTTGTTCCTTAAGATAACTCTTATATTTATTTAATTTCATCTATATATATTGGAATACTATAAATAATCTGAAATTTTGTTATAGACATTAATATATTAATACTTAGTGCATTATGATCAGATAAAGGACAAAGGAATAGTTTTAAAATATTTCACTTTATTAAGCAAATCTATAGAGGCATAGATCCTATTAATTCTTGTTGGTGTCCCATGTCCATAAAAATAATAAGTGAAAAATAATGATTTATCTTCTGCTTTTACTAGTAAATCAACTACATTGTGCTTTAGCTAATGCCAGTACATCAGATTTCTTCTGTTCATGTGTATCTTCTATATTATATATGCAGATAAAATCTCCTGCTAAAAGCTAAAATTAAACTACTCTTCCAATAACTTTGCAGTAAGTTTAAGTGATCTTTAGCGATTCTTGCACTTATTCCAGGGATCCAGTAAAAATTAGCTAGTGTATAGAATTTGCCATTATATTTATTTATTAAACATGTATACATTCCTTTGGTATAATTAATGGAATCCATGACCTTAGGCATCACAGTAGATTTTCTCCAAAGTATAGCAGTTCCTCTCCTCTTTTTGTTAAAAGAAGCAAATGATAACATTTCCTAAACCAAGTTATTTAAATATTGTATATCTTTATCTATCAAGTGAGTCTCTTGCAAGAATATAATGACTCCTCTATTTAATTTTAGATATCTCATTAATGATTTCATTTTGTTGCCATTATTTAATCCATTTATATTAATAGATAACAGATTAAAACTATCCATAATTTGTTTGTGTCTTTCGGCTTTTCCCAGTTAGGGGTCGCCACAGCGGAACTCCGGTCCACTAATGATTGGCAGTAGATTTTTACATGCCGAGTTGCTGGCCCTGACACACAACCTTCAACGAAGGTACGCCCATTCACGCATGTCTCCACACAGAAGACGCTCTAGCTGAGAATCGAACAAGACAACGTCTTACTGAGAGGTGACAATGCTACCGCAGCACCACCACCGCAATCTAAAACTATCTATAATGCATATTTAATTTTTTTTCTTTTAAAAGATAATATGACACATTTATCCACCATATATATAAGACTCTAATGCATTCCTCAAACACTATCTTAACATTCTACTTTTTTAATTCTTCCTTTCTACAAACTAAACTACTAAAACTCATAAATTTCAAAGACAAGACTATAACTATAACTATATATATATTGCTAATAAAAAACCTACCATGATACCAAAGTTCCTAGTTTGCCTATCGAATAGACAAAATAATATACTATCTCTCTACCTACCAATACCTAAAAAAATCATCAAAAAACTAGCCAAAATAATTAAAATAATATTATATATAAAGCAAAAATAAGAATTCTATTAATTTAGTTATATATATTTTTCCATTTAAAATTATTCCTCCATTACTACATAAAAGTTTAATAATCCTCTTTTATTAATCACAAATACTAAAGAATTCAACATATGGTGTACTATATACCTATTTATGTAACAGCAGTATAAATTATCCATTAAATATTCCTAAATTATCCATTCATTCAACATTATAACTAAATATCTTAGTAAAAAAGTATAACAGAGTGGGGCCTGAAGAGATTAAGATATTTGTAAACTTACATGTGACAACTAATCTTACCACACTAAACTATAATACAAAAGGGAAATCAATGCACATATATATTTATCATGCTAAAAGATGCATGCATATTTTATAGATCTAACAAAAGCTCTGAATTAATTTTTAAAGTACAAGTGTCTATATCTCAAAATTGTGTAGTACTCAACAAGATAAATACCAAAATATTTAAAAATCCTTTAGCTTATTAAACTACTTCATAAAAACATGTACATTACTAAGGTCAAAGAGAATGCCTTTCTATTTCTATGGAGTAAAAAATATTGTATTCAAAAGTTACAATATGCTTAATTCAAATTTAATTTCCCTTCCTATGTTCAAACATATGGATGTACTGATTCAGCAATATCAAATTAAAGCTTTGACTTATGAAATTGGTTATTTCAGGTAGTCTTAGTGAATCTTGTAACATACAACACATAAAAGCTTTAAAGTTCACATAACCAAGCTTCAAATTTCAGCTTTCAGATTATTTTCAAATATTTGTATATGATTTTCTATGTAAATTATGAGATCTTATATATCCACATTCTGCCATATACAAGTATATGTAATAGATATCTTTCTTATAATGGTTTGTTATTTAAATATATTTTCTGTCTTATTTTCCATCTATATTCTACCTTATTCTACATATCTTGTATTTTTAAAATCTCCCAACAAAGAGCTATTTAATCATCAACTCTCTATTAAAGAGTATAGTATATCTATATATTTCTTAACTTACTGATACTGAACTTTTATTTATCTGACATATTAAATATTTCATTCCTTGTGCATTTGCATATTATTCATAAGATGTTTACTCTTATTAATTCTAGCATTACAAGCAATTTTGTTGATATATATAAACAAATTCTTCCTTGTTTAATTTGAATATGTTTTAGCCATTGTGAACTGCTGTTGTGATCTAAGCTTCACAGAATTTGATTACATATGAAAATGACACCTCACAGCACACATCAGTTGTTAATTTCCATTGTATGTTTCTCATTCTTCTTAGTTCTTTTAAGCTGTTCTAATCGGTAACAACCATCTAACTTTACTTCTTCCATTAATGTGTACAGTGAGAGTTAATAATACTACAACATAAACTATTAACATTAAGCAAAATGTAAGCCAATTATATGTGAGCAACACCTCAATATAAAACATTACTATAGCTTTTGTTTTACCAATTCTTCACTTCTAAGAGAAGAAAAAATATATTATGTTGAGAAGATTTCTCACATATATACTTGAAAAAAAGAAAATTCCTTTCTGTTTTCGCACACATCAGTGATGAACTTTGACCTAGATTTTCTTTTTTTTTTTAATTATTTGATTTTTAAAAATGTCTAAACAATTCAAATAGTTTATGACAAAACAAATAAATAGCTATTTACAAATGTCCATAACAAGAGATTCTTTTATATATACTAAGCCATTAATATTTTTTCCAGTAAATCATTTAGTTTTTTGCCAGGATATGTATAGATGATTGACATTTGTAGTTCTCATTTTTATAGCTGATAATTATTATTTACATACAGACTTAAACAAATTCAGTAAAAGAGAGGGTAGATTTACATTTCCAATGTTTAGTAATGACTTTTTTAGCTATAGCTAGACAAGAGAAATGAAGATGTATTTGTGAGGCTGGTATAGAATCTGGGACTGGGGCATTAAATATTATCAAAGAGTCAGTAATAATACAGTTATCTGACCACAATGCTTGAGAAATTTTCTAAAATATATAAAAAAAAAGAACACTATCTTACATTCTGTTATCATGTGAATCCTATCTGCATCAAAAACTTTACTACATCTCCAAAACTATATTTTTTCTGATTTATATATTAATGCAATATTATGAGGTGTTAAAAAGCTCTATGCAGAAGCTTCCATGTATAGATTTTCCAGTAAAGTGAAGATGTTGATTTTCCTTCAGATTTTAAGAATATTTTTTGTCTTCTAAAAAGTCTCCATTATTAGTTTGTGTTAAGTCCAAATTGACAAATCAGATTTAACACATTTAGTTCCTATAATCTTATATATTATTGCTAAATATGACTTATTTTTAACTGAATTGCTATTAATGTTTGAAAGAAAATCTAAAATTTGTGGAATAGATTTAATTTGATGATCTAATGATACTTTTATTTTATCATAAAAAATCCTTACAAAGTTGTGTATCTAAACAGTTGTTTTTTCTCTAGAGTATGTCTCACTAAGAGATAATCAGCTGAATGAACTTTATTTCCATTAAGAAATTGGTACCAAAATGTTAAATTACTATTTTTGAGATCTAGCATTTTAGATACATTGAAAGATTCTCTGCATCCATTTGTATGAGTTATAGGAAATAATAAAATTAATAATTCTTTAACCAAATAATTTGAGTTCATAACTCTCTTAAAGTTTAAAAGAATGTGATTAATAAAAGGATTGAAACTAAACTTATATCTATCATTCAAAACACAATATTTTAAAACTCCAGTAGAATTTATTAATCCCCAGTTTCATAAAAGGTTCCAAACAGTTTTATTGCTATATATTAATATTCTCTCATGTATTGATTTCCAGCATGAGACATATGTAGAGTCCAGCCATAAAACTATAATTTTAATAATTACAGACTTTGCATATAACTCAATATTAGGAAACCCAATACCACCTTCCACCCATTTTCTATGCCAATAAAAATAAATTATTAGTTTATTAGGGTACCATAAAAAAATGAGTAGAATAGACTTTATTTCTTTAGACTCTTTTTAGAAGGTGTAATAACTGACTGAGTATAAAATAATTTTTTGGTAAGATTATCATTTTAATCAACATAAGTCTATCTTCCATTGTGAAAAATAATTTATTCCAATTAATGGTTAATTTAATAATTATATCAATTAAGTTTGTATAATTAGCTGATATCAGATCTTTACTATTAGACTCAATAGTGATTCCTAGATATTTAATCTGTGAATTGTCCCAGCTACATTTTTTTATAACTTTTTAAAAAGGTGGTTATCTTTTTATTAATAAGCAAAGTTCTTGTTTTATTATGATTAAACTTTAGACCAAAAATATTTTCAAAATAATCCATAGAGTTAACTATATGATCTAATGAAATTTCAGTATCATTACTTGTTAACAGTATATCATCATTTTTATCATATTTATGTTAGATCTTATGTAATTACTGAACAGCTCTACAATTAATGCAAATAAAAAGGAGATAAAGGACTTCCTTGTTCATTCCTCTTAATATATATAAGAGATTAGATAAAAAGAACCTATTTTAACAAAAGATACTGAATTATTTTAAGGCTTTTTGATTAAATTTATAAAATCTGTGGAAAAATTATATTCATTAAGCACTCTAAACAGCTAGGTCCAGTCCACTGAATCAAAAATCTGTGGAAAAATTATATTCATTAAGCACTCTAAACAGCTAGGTCCAGTCCACTGAATCAAAAGCTTTATCCAAAGCTAAGCTTATTATTGAAAGTTCTTTTTTTTATTTTTATTTACCTATATCAATTAATGAAAATATTCTAATGATATTATCTTGAACTCTTCTATTTAATGTAAATCCAGTGTGATCATCATTTATTAATCCTAATAGCATACGATTTAACATTTTTGCTAATATAGACATAAATATCTTGCAGTCTACATTTAAGAGTGAAATAGGCTGACAACAGAACATAATGTTGGATCTTAATCTGATTTTAAGATGGGTGTGATAAGAGAGTATCTCAATGAAGGGTGAATATTTGAAGTACTCTTAACTTCTTCAAAAGTATTTAATAATATTTTTAATATATTATCAGGCAATGATTTATATAACTCAGGTATTATACCATCAAGTCCTGGAGCTCTGTTAGTTTAAAGATTTTTAATTTAATCTTTTAATTTTCTAAAAGGAAATTACTTATCAATTTTATTTTTCTGTTCTTTAGTTAACTTATTCTGTATGTTTTCCTTCAAAAACTATCTATTAAGCTACTATTATCTGGACTTGTTTTGGTTTTATTATTTTTTGGTAATATTTACTTAAACATTCTAATATATCTTTTGGATCAGTTATTCTTATATTTTTATTGCACACTTTATAAGAAATCTATTTAATATCATTTATTCTATTCACATTTTGATCTAATGTCTATTCTTTGTAAATGCTTAGGATTTATTGAATATGACTGTAATTTAATTTTTTTCAAATTAATTGAAATGTTATGATGTGGTATTTCTAAATATTTCTGGTTTCGATTTTTCAACTCTATATTTGTAGATTTATTGTTGGATTTTATATTTAATTGTAACTTGCCAATTTTAGACTGCAGTATATTTAACTCTTTACCCATTCCTTTATTATATATATATATATATATATATATATATATATATATATATATACCAATTCTTAGTTCTACCATATGAAAAAAAACTTTTAACAAATCCCATAGAATAGCATCAGTAACCTCGCTGTTATTATTAAATTCCATAAATTGATTTAATTCATTTAAAAAACATTCACTAAAACATTTAATAATATATACAGGAAATAATTTTTGACACATTATTAAATTATTTGGACTTAATGTTATAGTAAAAGTAATAGCATTGTGGTCAGTCAAAAGACATGGATCTATCAATACATTCTCTATTTTAGAATACAGCCCATTACATGTAAAAACTTTATCAATATTAGTTTTGGTCCCAAATCTGAAAGAATAATATATATACTTTAGAGAACTTGCTAATTTAAAATAAAAAATATATTTTATATTCATTGAATTTTAAAAAAGGATTTAAAAGTGTAGCTACTGAAGACAGCCTGAGTTTTTTATCATTAGTAGCATCTTTATTTAATAAGATATAATTAAAGTCTCCAGCTAACATTTCTCCTTTCGTATATAGTGTTATAATAGCTAAATATTTCTTAGCAGTTATAGATCCTATTCCAGGAATCCAATAGGTATTAATGAGAGTGTAAATTTTTTTATCTGTTTTATTACCACCAATCCCAGCATTTCATTCTTATCAGAATAGGTATCAATTATTTTAGGTATACCAAATAATCACTTCCAGAGAATAATAATACCTCTTCTTTTTGAACTAAAATGAGAATACATTAGGATTAAATAATCTTTTATTAATAATCTTTTTGAATCCTTGGTCAATAAATGAGCTTCTTGTAAAAAATACATATTTTCTTTATGTAGTTTTAAGTACTTATTTAGATTACCCTCTTTAATGGGTTATTTAACCCATTAATATTTGATGAGAGGCATTTGTATACTGGCATTTTTTAGAACAAATGGTTTAAGAACTAATATATGATGATTTAGTACAATAAACAAAGAACTATCACTCATGCATCTTGTTATGGACAAAAACACTAATATTAAAACTAAAAAATCTATACTAAAAACATTCCTATCTTCTAATGTGGAATACAAAATTCCTGATTTTATGAAAGAATTATACAAACCACACACTAACAACTGCATTACTTTGCCTAATAACATATTATTGCTACTATTTATCTATAATGAGAACTTAATATCATAAATTAAAAATTAAAGTACACTCTTAATATACATCTTATGAATTGAATAAACATAATTTTTAACTATATAACTAATTTTATGCTTAGTAGCACCTATTAGATAAAAAGAGACTTAAGTTTTGACTACTATAACTTTCTAACCTCTATAATATCTTAACATTTAATATAATTATATCATTCATTTAATAAAACATATATTCAGTCCATTCTCAAAATATATGTCTGGATGTCTACCTCCCTCCCACAGGAAACCATACTACTAGGAGACTTTAATATTGTCTGGGCTAAATGGTCCAGTCACAACCCCTCCTGTCATATAAACCTACATGATTTCACCCAAATTATTTCTGACCCCACTAGAATTGATATGACACCCAAACGCCAGTCCATTTTAGACTGGATATTGCTGTCAAACCCTAATCTCACACAACACTCAGGCTGTCTCCCAGACAGTCTAAGTGACCACCAAGCAACCTACCTTATTAGGAACAGATCCCACCATACCAGTCTCCCCACTCTAAGGATAATACACAACAAAAGGAACCTCAAAACTAATGACTTACTCAATGCACTAAAATACAGGAATTGGACTCCCCTAACTCACCTACCTCTAGATGAAGCTGTACAATACTCTAACTCAGCCTTTCTCAAAGTCCTAAATGAGCATGCACCACCCAGAACCATCAGAGTCAAAACTAATTACACCCCTTGGCTAACAAAAGAAACAAAAACTATAAAGAAAAACAGGGACAAAGCTTGGGTACAGTTTCACAAACACAAAAACTCCTCGTTGAAACAACTCTACTTAGAACTCCGCAACAAAGCCAAAAACAGATTAAACTAGACAAAGCCAATTAATATAAAACCTTGCAAGACAAATTTGCTCATAACCCACAGAAATTCTGGTCCACAATAAATAGTTTACTTCACCCTGGAAAATCTAAGACCCCCCACCCCTGTATTACTAAATAACCACACTAATATCCCAGCACATTTCAACAGATATTTTACTGAAACAATCCAAACTCTAGCCAACACCCAAAATGGTATTAACAACCATATATCAAATCCCACCCATACCCACACTATTGAACAAAACAACTCCTTTCACTTTTCCCTACACACAGTGTCCACTAAAACCATCACTAAACTCCTGAAAAAACTTAAACCAACCTCACTAGTAGCAGACAAACTCCCAGTGACTTCCTTCAGATAAAAGCTGAGGCCATAGCCTATCCTATATCCATTCTCATAAACAGGTCTATAGCTGAAGCCACAGTACCCACCTTGTGGAGAATATCACATATAATCCCACTCCACAAGGGAGGCAAATCCCTAGAGCTTACCAATTACTGGCCAATAGCAATTCTATCACCCTTATCAAAAATATTGGAGAGAATAGTTCACTATCAACTAATGCAGTACCTCCTGAAAAACAACCTACTATCTCATTCTCAGCATAGCTTTAGACCCTCACATAGCACCACCACAGCACTACTCTCTTTTACCAACTTAGTCAATTACCACAGAAACAAGGGACAATTTGTACCTGCCATATTTCTAGACTTATCTAAAGCCTTCGACATGGTAAATATGGTATATCATGGTTTAGTAACTACCTATCAGGTTGACAGCAAGCAGTGCTTTGGCAAGACCAATTGTCCTCCCTTTTACCAGTATCCATCAGTGTCCCCCAAGGGTCCATTTTTGGTCCTCTGCTATTCTCCCTATTTACAAACCAGATAGCTGCATCCTCAATCTCTGCCACAGTAGTGCGATACACAGACCACAGCACCATTATAAGTACTGCCCCAAACATAAAGGAACTACTAACCATAACTCAAAAAAACTTTACCTTAGCAGAAGCATGGTTCACCAATATAAAACTTCTTAACCCCAAAAAAAACAACCTAATTTTATTTGGTCCTGATAAAACTCCACAGCTAAGCAATGATTTCATCATAAACTCCAAAGATAACATCACAATCACCCCAACAACCCACAGAAAACTGCTAGGAGTAGTTATCGACAACAACCTCAGATCTGTCATTCACATAGCACAAACAATCAAGAAAGTAAACAAAAAGCTGGGTGTTCCTTATAGAAGCAAACATTTCATGACCAAAAATACAAAATCTACAATCGCTAGGACCCACCTCTTTTTCCATCCTACCCATTCTGACAAATCTACACCATTCCGAACTTAACAAGATGGAATTTTGCTACAACAAGATTGCCAAGTTCGCAACGGAGGCCTCTCATAGATCCCACCATTGTCTTGCCCTAAAGCAGCTCAACTGGCTTGAGCTCCCCCAACTACTGTTACTTAATCAACTCTCTACAGCACACAAATTGTACTACCTGCCCAACAAAACCCCATCACTAGAGCATCTAATTCAGCCCTACACAACCACTAGAACCTTAAGATCCAGTAACCAAAACCTTATAAACATCATCAAACACAGAAATGATGCTGGCAAGTCTCTCTTTGCCTGCACCACAGCCAGAGTTTGGAATCAACTCCCAACTCACATCACTACTACAACCTCTGCCTCCCAATTTTAAAGACTCCTTAAAAGCCACTATTCAGACAATTGGCTCTGCTCCTGTGTCACCCCAGGTTAAGCCAAACCACGGCACTGTTGCATGAATGCATGAATTAATCTGCTAAAGATCACCAATAACTTCCTCTAGTTACCCAGGTATACCTGCTCTACTCCAAACATATGGGCTTGTCAGATTGAACTTCTACTCAAACCTTTTGTACTTTTTTCTCAAATACTATACTAATTCTAATATCACAAAGTATCACTGAATAACCTTACCACCAATAATGCTTTAAAAACTTTATCTACTACTTTTTCACAAATACTGTACTACTCTCAATCTTACAATGTACTGCATATAAATCAACTAACAGAAATGTTAAACTATCTACTACATGCTTAAATGAGTCTGTAACTTATTTGTATATTGTCCTTTGAACAAGATGTTAAAATTCTGATTATTGCATGCTTTAATGTAGACATACCAGAAATGTTTAACTGTCTACTATACACTGAAATGAGTCTGTTATGTCCTTATACATAGTCCTGAAAACAAGATGTTAATATCTGAATATTGCATGTTGAATTGTAGTAATAGATGTAAATGAAATCCTCACTTGTACTATACTGTATCTGGAGCTTTTCTCCCAGGGTCTCCGCTGAAAAGGGACCTGTGTCCAGTCAGACTTTCCCGGTTAACAAATGTAAAATAAAAATAAATAAATATTTTTCTATCTTAAATGAGAATAACATTCTAAATTTGTTCATCTAATATTTTTGTAACATTTTCAGAAGAACTATTCTGTAATAAACTAGAATAAATAAATAGTCAAATATGTATGTATATCAAAGATATAATTCTTAAATGTCATATTAAACCCTGATATACAAAACATATTTATATGCATGAGTGATTGATTCCATGAATAGGGTAACTTCCTCTCTTTATCAAGCTGAAAATGAAATTCAGAAGTGTTAATAAAATATTAAAAAAAAAACCCTCAAGATTCAAAACTTGTGTCAGTTGTAAATTCCTTCTACATTTAACTATATATATTGAACTTACTTCAGAATACCTCTACTCAGCAGTCTTTCAAATTTAGACTCGCAACCTGTGTTTTTGTACAAAGTAAGTATTCCCGATTCTACAATCAGCATATCAGGAGGGAATTATGGAGAACCCGATAAGGCAAAACAACAGATGATAGGACTTCATACAATGTATTCTGAGTAACTTAACACTAGGTCTAAGAATGTTACATCAAGCACAAACTTCCATTGTGTGCTATATATGGTTATCTCTAATCAAGTGCTTACATCTCAAATGTGATCAGGACCATCCGGTGTATAAGGGCTTACTAGAATCTATGCCATTTGACAGACACACCCCATGGAAAGCAGAACAGAAAAAAAAAACATGTGACCACAGACAGCAAAGGAGATGCAGCTTATTGCAACAACTCCTCAAAGGTTATACACTCAGAATTTAAGAAAATAAATTTCAAGCACTTCTCATTCAGCAAAAGCATTTCACTAGCAGCATATTATATCTCATAACTCAAACTGTGGTCACTTATAAGAAAAAGCATAGTAAATATTTTCCTTATAAAGCATTAGGCAGCCTCCTGAGTACACAGCCCCTCAACCACTGGAGATGTGCTCTACTTTTATAACAGTATAGTCATTTACAATAGAATAAGCATAACTAAAATAAGTAAGTAATCTTTCTCGTCTTAAAATTATTGCATGACACCAAAAGGAATCTGCACTATAGATATATACAAGCTTATAGATATATACAAGCTTATATAAAAGTACATGTGTGTGTGCATATGCACCTACATAGGCATACAGTATATGCTATAGTTACACAGCATAACAAAATTGAAACTGCTTACTTTACTGAAGTCAAAACTATATAGATGAGACCCTATATATCATTAGCCTAACTCTCCAAACCACCACTACAGAAAATGACATACAGTTTCACAACAAACTCAAATAAAAAAAAATTCCCCTATTACTACAACAAAACTATAAATTTTAGATCCAACTGTAGGGAGAACAGTTTAATACTGAAAACATGTGAAATGTGTTACTAGCTATATAGTTATTATCTTAATTTATGACAGCCAACAACTTACTAAGGGTCTGTATTACAATGTCCGAACGTTGTAATATCGAACCCAGATGTTTGAAATACAAAAATAGCAAAGCCATGGCACACCAATTTTTTTTCCCAGGGAAAAAAAAATCGGTGGGCCGTTTTCAGGGCTTTGCTATTTCCTCCACTGTGGTGCGATCTCGGAGTTGGTATATTTAAGTACGGGGGTGTGGGGGGCATGGTTCGATATTACATCGTTCGAACTCCTGTAAGTTCGACAATGTAATATAGACCCACTTACTAATCCCTAAATAGGTGAGACTACATGTGTGTCACACCAGCTGCTTCTAGAACATACATATGCTTATCATGTGAACAAAGAAATGTGAGCTATTACCTCCCCTGTAAACAATGTAGTAAGTCCACAATACAATTTCTATAAACAACCACAATGCTCTCTCAGTTGTGGCACTTCCCTATTTCTTTAGCAAATGTTAAAATGCAGTTCAGAAGTTCAAAATAAAATTATACAATAGAGTGTTTCAACTCCAAAATACATGAAGATACAGACCATGAAAAGAGTTTCTCAACACAGAAGCATATGAAGCATGTATGTTTACTATTACATATTCATTTGTGTTGTCAAAATATAACTTTTCCATCTCAGGTACTGAAAAAACAAATCTTAATCAGCAATACTGCAAAAAAATGGGAAAAAAAAGAATTCAGAGTGGTAATAAAGTGAATATTATGTTTATACTAATGAGGAACTACCAGAGACATTTAAAAATACATTGCTGTAATGTAGAAATGGTGCGCCTTTTCTGCATCCAAATTCAAACTTTTTTTATCCACCTTGCAGCTCATTCCCCTTATATACCATCTCTTACTTCTCCGTCTCACAATAGTTTATTTCCCTGTAACATAAGTGATCTTTGAGCCTATCAAAAGGCTGACAGCTTACAGTTCTTCCAGGAAAGAAAACCCCCACAAAAGTACAGTTATTTCTCCTGAATACAGTTCATTAAAGATTGTTTCAGCATTCCATTCATTAACTTCATGTTTCTGAGGGGGTTAAAGGTCAAAAAGCACTTCCTTCATCACACACTGTATACAAATTAATTGAGCTACTGCAGTGATTGAATCAAGCCCATGCCATTAAAAAAAAGATTCTTTCAACACTTTTGTCTTCAGGGTGGGAAAATCAAATGGTAAGACACAATTGTTGATGCTAAAATGCTTGTGATTGCATTCAGTGAGCCACAATTAGAATAAAAAAAAATAATAGCAGCTTAAGACATAAAGGAGTCAAATAGTACTCAAAAGCTCTAAAATAACTAAAAATATATGTAATACAACATATTAAAGCAAATTCCCAATTATTAAACTATACCAAATATAAACATTTAACTAAACAAGCAACCAGAAAAGCAGTCAGCAGAGGTTTATACTCATATATGACCACGCAAGACTCTCTGCCAAAAAAGAAAAACACCCAAACAGAAACCAGTTCATTAAATATAGCATACATGTCATACCCTTAATGATTAAAGTATAACAAACTGGACTACCTAATAATCAAACTAAGTTTATGTGGATAAAACTAAAATATCATATTTTATTAAACTCTTATTCAATCTAATGGAAAATCAGATGCATTACAAAAGAAAAGGAAGCTATTACTAATATTTAATGAGATTGGCATATAAGTAATAGAAAAGGAATTACCTTATGTCGGATGTCCTTTTTAAGAATATTTCAAAATAATAATTTAAAAGACCAGCTTAAACATAAACAAGTAAAACTTTCACTTGTCTCTGAGCTTCTTGTTTTTCTCTTTTACTATCCATTCACTTTGTGCAGCTTGTCTTTTTTAAAGATGAACCCAATCCATTTATTCTGTAGTATTAAGCAAATTATTCTTCTGAACAAAAGAAGCTGCATCTTCCAAGGATTCAAAAGTTTTTTTTCCCATCTGATAAAAATAGTCTCAATTTTGCAGGACATATCAGATGTGTTTTTATTCCAGATTTTTTTAAGGTCTTTAAAAGTGGAATACATGCTTTCCTTTCTGAGACTACCAAAGAAGCGTAATCATTGTCAAATCTAATGACAGAATCTCCTACTTTTATGTGTGATGCAGACAAAGCTGTTTTTAAAATTTATTTTTTTTCCTGACTGGAGATAAATATCAGTATTATAGATCTTGGATTGGAAGGTTTCTTGCTTGAAGTTATTGTAGACAAAGATCTGTGAGACCTCTCTATGCCAAAAGACAGGACTTCAGGAATATTTAAAATTTTTGGAATCCAGGAAGTTAAAAAAATGAACCATGTTATCTCCTTCTTACTTCTCATAAACTATATAGATACGGATATTGTTTCTTTTCTCTCTATTTTCTAGGCCCTCCATTTTTCCAAGAATTTGTTGTTTTGTTTAGGAATAAATTCAATATTACTCTCACCTTCTGTTAGTCTGCCATCTATGTCAGTAATTGAATCTTCCATGGCAGATATTTGAAGGTTTTGCTTTTTGACTACTTCATTAATTAGTTCAGTCTGTTTTTACAGTCTTTTTTATTTGTATCTGTTTTAGAATCAAGTTTATCCATGTTTAACGATAAGTCTTGTATACTACTGAGACAAGACTGTAATTCCTTCTTCACAGAGGTTTCTTGAGTGACACATTTTTCCTGATAGTTATTGTGAATTGAATTTTTGGCAGGAAAATATTTAATTTTTTTTTCTTTCATCAAACAGTCTCAAATGTTTTTTCAAACAATATTCACCTTTTATGAATATTTTTGGATGAAATTGATGATTAAATCTTATCAGATTTATTTCAGAAAAGCAGAGCAAAATTCTTATGCTGTTATCTGCAAGCCATCTTGGCCATGCCCCCAACCTAGATTTTCTTCAGAACAGCTCAAGGTGGGAAGAAGCCAGCATTCTGACACAAAAGGAACATTCTTTTGTTCTCAAGCTTTCTCTAAGTGTTACCTGCTTCATAATTGACATGTGAAAGGAAGGAGTTACACAGGAACAAAGAAAACAAAATCACCAGCACTTTAACACTTCTAATTAGCATATTACCTATATCTGACATCCAGTTAACCCAGCAATGCGCATACTAAGCAAAGATAAACAAGTAAAACAAAATTGTTAACTTATATAGTCTTAAACTTACCAGTTCTATTTCTTATAAATTAATGACATTTTCTTACAGGAAGTATTTGTTTAACATTTAGAAATACAATTATAAATTTTGCTAAATGAAATATATTAAATATTTCATTGTCAATACAGTAAAACTAACCATTTATAATTCCTCATCAAGAAAATATTTTAGCTTAAAATATAAAAACATATTTTCATATGTTCTGAAGCTTAAAGTCCAGTACAAACCTTTTACTTAAAAGACAAACCTATTGTTTCAGAAAAAAAGGTTCTACAATCAGAGAATTAAAGTCACTTCTTTTAAAGCTTCTTCATTTTAGAAATGGTTTTCCAGGAATTCAACTCACTCTGTCTCTTGAGGGATATACTGTTCCACTCTATTTCTTCAGTATTATTAAGGATTTTATTGCTGTTAACAAAAGTGGATGCCTCCTCCAATGTGTTAAATATTTTGGTTTCTTCAGAAAGAATTAATTTAATATTGTTCTTTTTTTAAGTTCCTTGATCAGTGGTAAACAGGATTTTCTTTTACTCATTACTTTACTGGAATAATCATTGTCAAATCTATGTTCACCTATTTTAATAAGTGGGCTGGACCATGCTGCTTTAATATTTGATCTTTTTCTAAGTTAGACATGAGCTTAACTATAATTGAAAGTGGTGGTGAGCTTTCCCTCTTTGAAGGCACTGTCAGGAATCGATGTGCCCTTTCAATTCCAAAAGAGAAAGTTTCAGGTAAATGTAACATTTTATTTACAATGTTTCTCATGATACACCCCCACCCTCCATTTCATACAAAGAGAATCTAGATGTTTTATACTTTTATGTTGACAAGTACGAGAGACTGGGTTGTGACTCGACCTATTTACAGGAATGTGTCAGTAAGGGTATTGTTCCCAAAGGCCTGCGGGTGTGCAAGTACCCTAACAGGGTGGAAGAAAACTCAGTTTTTCACAAGGAATTAATTCAGATATTTGATAACTGTGGTATAGAAATTGCTAAAGCCATTATAGCTGAGAACGATAGGGTTAGAGAACATCTAGTTAACAAGATAACACAAGTTAACACCAAAATCACTAGTGATTTATTATACAACGTGGAATCTGAGAGGTCCATTTACAACAGTATTTTTACAAATATTGAAAAGGAATGCATTAAAAACATGAAAAGGAAGGCCTCCAAAATGGAGAGGGACATTCAGGCTTACCAATCAGGGAATGCCTATCCTAAACCCAAGCCACACAATTCATTCAGGGGTGATTTAGTGGTCAATCTTGATTCAATTAACACCAGTGGGGACATTATTTCTAATCACATTGAGGGTGAAATACATGAAGCGGATTTCCCTTTAGAATATGTTCCCCCACTATGCAGGTCCGACAGGTTATGGAACCTTAAATCTTTTTGTTCAACTTCAGTGATTCCGGTGCTCTATTTTACTATTTTCCAGTTTTATATCCTTTGGAACTTTTGTTTGCTGTGCTCATACCCTTATTTGGGTCTCCACGAGTGAATTTGTAGTGCTTTTGGTTCTGGTTATTCACTCCTACCATCAGTTTTTGGTTTTTAACATTTTATTTAGCCATGTTATTAAGAAGTTTATTATATTGTCTACCTCATACTTTTCAGGTATGTCATAAATTCTAATGTTATTTCATCTCAGTCTGTTTTCTAAATCATCAAAATTTTCTATGAGCCAGTTATTTTGTTTTAAAAGAAATTCAGTCTGAAAATCACCTTCAGTTATTCTTCCTTCATGAGCATTCAAAGTTTCTTCCATACTGCTTTGTGTACTTCATTGTTTCATAAGAATTTCTAAATGTTTCATCTTGTTTCTACTTACTTCTTTGAAACTTTCCAGTTTGGTATCTAGTTTATTTATTTTAGGTTATACATCCTGTATACTAGATATTAGTGACTGTACCTTTTATTAACACAAGAATCCTGAGTACCATTTTTTGATTGACCCATGTTGAAGCCTCTTCTCTCTTAGCCAAGCTGTTCAAATTCTGACAGAAAAAAATATGGCTTTTGAGGAACCTGAAGCTATAAATCTTTTCTATGACTATTACTAAATGAAATTAGCTAACAAGTGTCTTCAAATTTTATTATTTTATTATATTTTCTGTAAGAGGAAAGTTTTCATTGAGACTCACTGAGTAACAGCTTAATTTCAGCTCTCCCAGTGTGAAAACAGAAACTCAAAAGAGAGAGCCAGTAAACTCATATTCTCATATTTTGGGGTAAATTTCATGAACTGGCTAGTAAGTGCACTGCCTGGATGCCAGCAAAAAAGAGATTCAGAGAATCTGTAAGAAAATCAATCATAAAAGGTGAGGAAAAAAACACTAAATGGAAAGAATTCTGCAGCTGTTTAGCAAAAATCAGTGCAACCTCTAGCTTTGGTGCAAGACATGACTTCCAGCAACCTAGAGGAAAAATAAGTCAAATGGACTTAGAGCTGATTAAAATAAATGAAATGCTGAAGGAGTACATCATCTCAAATAACAAAAGGCTTGAAAAAAATGGAGGAGGCTTTAAAAGATATTTAGATGAGGTGATAAACTGCAAAAATCAGAGGTCAAAATGAAGAAAAAGCTGGGTGAATATGAGACTGCTCAAAAACAGATGTTTCAGAAAATAATTAAATTAGAGGAGAGAACATGTAGGGAAAACGTAAGATTTTTTGCTGTATCAGAGAAGCTGGAAGGAACAGACTGTATTAATTTTATGAAAGCACAAATACGCAACTGGACTGGTATTCCACAGCAGGAGTTGTTAATTGAAAGGACACGTTGTGTGTATGCTCCAAACCTGGCCATGAGAAAGCAACCTAGATCTTTAATAGTAAAGATGCAATCCTACCATCAGAAGGAGTTGATTCGGACAAAACTGTGGCAAAAGGACAAAATACTAAAAGTGGAAGACAGTAGAGTGTTTGTGGAGAATGATTACTCACTGTACACCTGGCAGAATAGATGTTAATTTATTCCACTAATCAGGGAATGTCAAGAAGCAGGCATGAGATTCAAGCTGCTGTACCCAGCTATTTTTAGAATATTCTTTCCTGGAGGGACAAAATCATTTTTGATGCAGAGCATTCTAAGGAGGAAATACAAAAGTTTGCCCAACAAAATGTGAGCTATGGAACAGAACAAGATTCTTCTTCTTGTTCGTCTGGTAATAAAGGTCACAGAGAGACTGCGCCAGTGAAATTTTTCACAACAGATGATTAGAAGAACTGGGAGTACATTGAAAATGAAGCAGAGACTGGATTTGGGAGGTGGAGATCAACAGGAATAAAATGAACAACTCAGACATTGGCAAATAAACGTGGGATTACAAACCATTAATTTTATTTGTGAAAAATGACAGAACAAGAAAGCCTAGAAATATTGGACTTTTTTGTCTTTGTTAAACTTGCAGGGGACTCTAAGCATATGCCCTACGTCATGCCGTTAATGTTTGGAAGAACATTTGGGGGGAGAGGAACAAAAGAGTTAAGTGTAAGTAAAACAAAATTTAGTTCTTAATGGTAGTGTTTTCAGAATGCATGATATAAGCTGCATGCTATAAAATAAAGTGTTCTCAGTTATTTTTGAGTGTAATGAGGATACTAAACAGGTGTCCCTTTTTTTTCCTTCTTTCTTTCTACTAACTGATGTGTTTTCTTTCCCTCTTGCATAGGGGAATAATTGAATTAGGGCCCTTGGCTTGATCTAGTAACAAGTTTTAAGACAGAGCAAATAACTAAAAGGAATATTGTCTAGGAAATAAATGAGTGCTTGTAGAAGCAACTCTGTATTTGGTTCTCATGTCTCCATGGAGGCAATCTAATAAAGAGGAATAAAAACAGAATACTTGTTTCTTTTAATGGCTTTCTTTCAATGGCAAGGAAATAATGTATTCTGAAAGAATTCAAGTGTTATCCCAGTTTGGGAAAGTAATAAAGATAAGACAAAACCAAACAGCACTGAGTAGAAGCACAGGCTGTACCATGCTTATAAGCATCCATAACCTTCCTTTTAGGTTAACCTACATTTGTGAGTGTAGCTGTCAGTTTGGGACAGTTGCTCCTATTAGAAAGATAAAACTTCAATATTTGAAAATGTATATAGTTTTGTGTGTTAGTATAAAGGTAATAGGTTTGGGGGTGCATTAGGGTGTATTTTTTGAGGGCTTTCAATAAAATAAAAAAGTTTTGTAAGATATGACATGGGCTCAAATGGATATGACAAGGAACAACTGTATAAAGATCAACCTGCCAAATATTAGAGTATGCATGCTACACAAAAGCTGGAACTAGACACTTAGCAAAAAGGTGCTACACATAAAAGGTGGGAATAATAACTTTTTAACATAATGAAGCTTGCTATATTATCTTTACATGAAATGGCCCCCTAGATATATACAGAAAAGAAAGAGTAGTGAACTATATTAAAAAATGTAGAGTGCAAATAGCTGTGCTATGGGAGACACATTTGGAAAGAACAGAATGTGTGAATTTAATAAAGAAAGGTTTTCAGGAGAGTTATTTAGTGAAATATCTGGAACAAAAGAAAAGTGAACTACTTATATTAATTACAAGAGGAGCTCCAATACTCATACAAGAGAATAAAAAAGATAATAATGGCACATTTGTAGTGATAAGGGGCTACTGGCAAGGGGGGAGTATCACACTTGCATGTATTTATATTCCACCTAAAACTGTTATGATGGAGCTTAAGAACATTCTGGGAGAAATAATCAGTTTTCAGCAAGGAATATTAATGATAGGTGGGGAGTGGAATGTGATTTGTAGCAGTGAAGATGTGTCTGGGGGCCCAGAAGAGAAAGTATAACAAAGCAGGATAGATTTTTAAAGACATTTATAAAAATATTTGGCATGGAAGATGGGAATTTGGTAGTAGAAGTTTGGAGTGAATTTACGTATTATTCCAAAAGATACAAAAACGAGTCTAGACTAGAAATAACATACATTTTACAGGATTGTGCATTTAATTGACATTTTTGATACACATCCAATAACTGTTTCAGATCAAGTACCAATAATAACTAAAATAAAAATGCAGAGTAATGAAATAAAAATGGCACACTGGAGCTTTTGAAAAGAGAGAAATTTAAGGAATAGGTAGTTGAAATTATTTGGGAGTTTTTAGAGAAGATAGAAATTTCTTCTGAAAATATAGCTAGGGAGTGGGATAAAATTAAAGTGGAGCTTAAATATATGGTGGAAATGAAAGAAAGAGAAATATGGTTAAGAAGTAACAAGAATTATTTGGAGGGAATGACAAAGTTTAAAGTATTGCAGAATAGGGGGGATCTCACAGAGCAAGAAGAGGAGCAATTATACCATAGAAAATAAGAGATCGCCTTGATAAAATGCATGAGTTTAGAAATACTGCTGTTAAGCAACTGTTTTTTACTAATAACTCCAGAGCACAAAAACTTTTATCACAACAACTGAGGCAACAGAAAATAGAAAGTGTTGTCACCAAGCTTATGGAACCGGTAACAAGGAATATGATAAGATATCCTGTAGAGTACTACAAATATTTTGAAAAATTTATGAAAGTCTTTATAAAGCAGAGAAATATGGAAATTGAGAAAAGGTACAAATGGAAATGTTTATTGAAGAATTAAATGTGCAAAGGTTAGATGCAGACAAAGCTCAATTACTAACAGCTGGGATAGGAGGGGATGAGATAAAAATGGTGATGTATAACCAATCCACAGGAAAGTCCACAGGAATAGATGATATTCCTTTGGACATTTGGAAGCTAGGAGGGAAAAAACTGATAAAGATCTGGAAGGTTTTGTTGAACAGTATTTTAAGAGGAGGAGAAGCACCAACATCCTGGAAGAAAGTGATGGTGGCTGTAATAGGTAAAGAGAGAGAGTAAAGACCCATCAGATCCAGCTTCATACAGGCCCATTTCAATCCTAAACCATGATTGTATGGTGTTTATGCATACAATGGTTAAAATAATGGCAGAGGTGATTCCAAAATTGACAGATATGGATCAGTGTGGTTTTGTGAGGGAAAGCAAATATTTGACAACATTAACAGAGCACTGATGATTCAGAGGGAAGCAGAACGTAAGAACATGTCACTGTTGTTAGTAGGTCTTGATGCAGAGAAAGCATTTGACAGAGTAATCCATGGGTTTATGAGCAGGGCAATGGAAATATTTGCATTCCCTGATAAAATTATAAGATTGATTAAAAGGATATATGAGGGATTGGAGGTGAAAGTTAAAGTGGGTGGGTTCCTCTCTAATAATTTCTGTTTGAGCAGAGGATAAGGCAGGGTTGTCCTTTTTCCCCTTTGTTATCTGCATTATATTTAGAACCATTGGCAAAGAAAATAAGGGACTCAGAAATTCAAGGATATAATGGGCATGGTAGTTAAGGAAATCTGTCTCTGTTTGCAGATATTATTTTATACCTGATAACACCAGAAAATGACATTTCAGTGTTGTGGAACATTTTGACACAGTTTCAAATCTTTTTTTAGATACAAAATTAATTAAGCTAAAATAAAGGCAATAGGTGTAAATTATGTACCCACACATGAATTGGTTCAGCAATATCCATTTTTATGGGACATGATAAAATTAAGTACTTAGGAGTATGGATTAAAAGGGTTTCTAGTGTGGCAGCTAAGGATATATGGGAAGAGATTAAACAAAAGATAAGACAAAAACTGAAAAAATGGAAGCGCTGTTTTATGGATATGGATAGCAAGATACAAGCAGTTAAAATGTTTTTAGTCCCTTTAGTTTTATACCCAGATCAGGCATATTTTTATCAACCAGAAGAGAAGTTGTGGATAGCAATTAATAAAAAGATGAAGGATTTTATCTGGGAAGGGAAGATGGCAAGAGTCAAGTGGGATAAGCTGATTCTTCCAATAGAACAAGGCGGTCTGGAATTACCCGATTTGAAGGGGTATTTCAGAGCTACACAGTTAAAGCTGCTTTACATAGCGCAAGCAGAAACTTATAATTCAAAGTGGAAATCGATGATGACAGAGTGGAGGCAGCTCAAGAAACAAGAAAAGACTGGGATTTTGGATGCAGATCCTTAAGGAGAATAACTATAATCATACAGAATATTATATTCATAAACTAGCAGAAAGTACTGTAAGAACTAAACCAACATAAGAATGGAGAAAGGAGATTCTGCCGATAGGGATGACTGCAATTAGAAATACAGAAAATAGGAAAGAAGGGGCTGAAATTTACTGGAGAAAATTGGCAAAAGAATATAAGTATTGGGAGCAAATAATTAGAGAGGGAAAGGTAATAGAACGGGAAGAGGCCAATAATTTATTTGGACTTCAGGCTAGAGATTATCTTCCCTATCAAGGACTGATATCAGAGTATATACAAAGAGAAAGAAACAGGGAGATCTTACATAAAAGACCAGCACCAGTAGAGTTTTAGTAAAGTCTAGAACAGAAGCTGTTGATAAAAAAGGAACAATTAGTACAGCATATAAAATATTGAATGATAACTATAAGAATCAGTCAGAGGAGGGTGGAAAGGATTGGGAAGAGAGACTGGATAAGCAATTCACAAAGAAACAATGGTGACATTATATATATATATATATATATATATATATATATATATATGTCTCCCAAACATGCAACAAAGTCCAGAAGATTTATTGTCTTTGCTTGGAAGTGTTTCCATGGGTATTTTTATATCCCAAGTAGACTCCAAAGAATTTTTCCTCAGGTAGATAGCAAATGTTTGAGGTGTGATGGGGAAGAAACAGGTAATTGGGAACTTATTTTCTGGGAGTGTGATGAGTTGGCAGACTTTCAGAATTCCCTGCAGACTACTCTGTCTGAAGTGCTGGGTGAGCAAATTGGTATGATGAAGGAAATTATTTCTTTGAGCTATGATACAGAATTGGAATTGCCTAGACATAGTATGGCCTTGCTGGGTTTAATTATGGTGGCTGCCAAAAATGCAATTACTAGGAACTAGAAGTCAAAGTTTAAATCAACTGTACTAGAAGTAGTGAATATAGCAACAGAGATAAAACAACTGGAAATGGGATCTTCAGAAAAGGGTAGGAGCAAATTACATAAAAAAAATGTAAATTCTGGGAACAATACAAGCAGATGAGAAATTAGGTTTAAAAGAAGGCAGGATTTGCATGAGCTATACAATGCTTGACTGACAGTGATTAGATAGATTATAAGTGATGTGTAATGTTTACAACTAAAATTATGTCAATATGGTTTGTTTTCATTTATATGAATGTATGATTGCATATATCATAAGTGATAATTTAAAGATGTTTCTTATTTAACAACAAAAAATAATAATACCTGAGTTTATCTCAAATAAAAAGAGAAAGAAAAATTTTCAGTCACAGAGCTTTTACCAGCTGCTGTTATCAGTTACCCATGTTGGCCATGACCTGAATTTCACTATCTTGACTTCTCACATCATATATTATAGCAGGAAATTTTAATTGAACTAGTACCTTTTGCACATTCGTGCTATCCATTTATAGCTAATGTTAACAGTTATAGTACAGGGTTTCCATGAGATGGAAAAGAAGGACTTTTGATGTTGCTTGAATGTTGCCAACTGTATTGACTACTTAGTAAGGGTTACAACACTACCACAGAGGCTCAATGATGCATATTTTTTGCTGGGCTATGTATTGTGAACTATGGTCCCATCTGGAACATTCTCTAGTAATATCATAATGAACAATGTAGTTGGTAGATAGCTGGGGTGCTCCATAGATTAATGTACTGCTACTACTTTGCCGATGTAAACACTCTCACATCCTTCAGAAACTGCATTTATAAACATCCAATATTCTTATTATTTAGAATGCTTTTTTTGAAATTGGTTTTGTGGCTCTGTCTCTGTGTGGTTCTGTCACATTCCTCATTCACTCAACTCTCACCTACATCCACTGGGAACCAATCATTATACAACACACAGCACTTCAGCACACAGTGTTGAATAGGCAAGGCAATGAAGATGTAAGTTCTCACCTACACTCTTTTACTTTTTAGTTTTTAAGTAAAATACAACAGCAAATATTTTAAAACTAAAAAGTAAAAAATAAAAATATAAAAAAAGATTTTTAATAAAGAATGCTTTTTATTGAATCACTCTAAAAAGTGAAAAATAAGGAAGAAGAGTGAGAACTTTGCAAAAGAAAGAAAATCTGATTTCAGAAAAAGCATTAAAAGTTGATTTTGCTGATTCCTGTTATCTTCTGCTACCTCAATAACTTTTTAGAGTGACTCATTAAAAGCATTCTTTATTAAAAATATTTTTTATATTTCTATTTTTTTCCTTATAGCTCATACATTAGGATTTCTAAAAATGTTTTATTAGTAGAGATATGGAGATATTTAAAAATCTTAATATGTTAATGTGACATGAATGAATAGATAACACAGCTGTAATCTCATTAGGGAATATACTAGAGGTACTTAATTATGACATCACCTATAGATGGTTCACACATACAATAAGAGTTAAGAGAAAAACTAAATAGCTATGTGATATTATTAAATGAGCAAGAATAAAAGTATGTACCCAAACTGCCTGAATATGTAATCGCTATTAAAGATAGTAGTATCTCCAAAAATGAAGTTAATCTAAATTGTATAAAATTATTCTATCTGATATTAATAATTTTGATAAGAGCTATTGGAATTTTCTTGAAGCTAGTGAATTAAATGATTCAGTAAGTAATGAGAAGAAGTCCTTGTTATTGACATCAGTTGTCTAAGTGTCATCACATTTATACTGGAAAGTTTACATGTAGAAATAATTACTCAGAATTGTTATTAGTCCTCAAAAGATTCTAAAATATTAAAAAGGTAGACACCTCAGTTTTCTGGAGATGTATCAAAATATTTAAAACCAATTTTGCTGATATCTTTGTAGACTGTGAGAAAGTTACTACCTTTTGGAAAGTAATTAGCAACTTTTTTAAAGGACTATGGTGTGATAACTGGGATTTGGAGAGAGTGGCAATGCTCATAAATGTTTTGTTTGCCCATGTAAGAAAAAGTAATATTTTATGTTCTGGAATCTGTTAGCTGTTGGCAGAATGATCATTACAAAAAACGGACATTTGAATTTATACTTTTGTTTAAAGAATTTTTAGAAAAAGCTGCTATTTCATACAAAAAGAAAAATTAAATTAAGATGTGTGAATGATAATGTGAATTTTAGATGCTAAGATAATTTAGAAACATTTATTGCAACATATGTTGGAAACTAAAGATTCAGCTTTGGTTTTATTTTCATCTAAAGTATTTGTTTTATTTTATTTATTATTATTTGCTGCTATTTTCTTCCTTTTTTACATATTGTAGTTATGTTGAAAATTATTAAAATGTATTTTAAAATACTTCAGTAACAGGCAATCAGAGAAATATAAAACTAATGAAAAAGATGAATAACTGTCAATAAAATATTACTGTTTTAAAACTAGTCCTGATAAGAGCTGCCACGGGTCTATATTAGAATGCTGAAACCTTAATTATGCAAATCCCGAAAGGCAGACTCATACACAGCAAACCACAAGAACACTGAACGTCCTTAATCATGAAATTCAAAATATCGAATTGCCATAGTTGGCCAACTCCAACGCCCGTTCCTTACTGCCTACCCAAACAAAATAAATATGAATGCATTACTATATATGCACTTACCTTAACCTGCACCCTAACCCTAAGGTCAGTAACTATTGCACATTTACATGAGGAAGCTATACCGGACAAGGGAATCTCCTACTGACATCTTACCTCACTAAACATGGTGTGGATAACTATGGTAATTCATTATTTTGAATTTCGCGCTTAAAGATGTTCGGTATTCATGTGGTTCGCTGTTTATGTCGACCTTTCAGGATTCGCGTAAGTGAGGTTTCATCATTCTAATATAGACCCATTATAACAGTGAATTTTCACTTTTATATAATAAAAGGTCTTTCTTATTCAAACCCATGCACACTGATTAGGCAGTGAAATCAGCAAGGCAATTGTAAAGCCAGTATGACTCAAAGGAAATTAAATTATTTCTACACATGAATACCAAACTCGCATGGATAACAAATGTTGTTTCCCCTTTGCAAAAACACTAGAAATTAAACGCAGTCTAAAAAAATAAATAAAATAAAATAAATGTTAAAGTGTGTTGCTATGATTGCTAGTAGTCAAACAGATGTCCTGGCAGCAAGCAAAGCTCTCTGCAGGTATAGCCATCTTCAAATTAAAAAAAGAAATAGCTCCAAGAATACATGTCAATGAGACTAGTTAAAAAAGGTAAGAAAAATAAATTTGCATTGCTTGCCTCTGCTAGTTCTGAATTTGCAACTGTTCACTCATCTTTTTTTCCCCAAATATCTGTATTAAATTTACGCATATGACAATAGCAATCTTACATTTATATAAATGAAAAACATACTAAATGTTATCACTTTAGTTACAGTTTACATCTCAGACACCACTGAAACTATTATAGTTGTAAACATTATACATCACTTATAAACCATCCAGTCATTGTCAATTAAGCATTATATAGCTCATTCAAATCCTGCCTCTTAAACCTCATACCTGCTCTGCATATATTGGTCCCACAATTCCCATTTTTTCCTGTGTAGTTTGCCCTTCCCTTTTCTAAAGATCCCAGTTCCAGTTGTTTTATCTCTGTTACTATATCACCTGCTTCTAGTAAAGTTGGTCTAGACTTTGATTTCCATTTTCTAGTAATTGCTTTTTTGGCAGCCACCATAATTAGATTCAGCAAGGTTTTACTATGTCTAGGCAATTCCGATTCTGTAACATAACTCAAAAAAATCATCTCCCCAGTCAGTCCAATCTGGTCACCCAGCATCTCCAACAGAGCGGTCTGCAGGGAATCCCAAAAGTCTGCCAGCTCATCACACTTCCAAAAAATATGTTCCCAGCTACCTCTTTCTTGCCCATCACACCTCCAACATTTGCTATCCACCTGAGCAAAAATTCTTTGGAGTCTACTTAGGTATAAAAATACCTATGTAAACACTTCCAGGCAAAGATCCTAAATCGTCTTGACTGTGTTGCATATTTGGGAGATATACATATATCTCCCCATTGTCTCTTTGTAAATTGCTTAGCCATTCTCTCTTCCCAATCCTTTCAAAGCTCCTCTGATTGATTCTTATGCAGTATTTTATAAGCTTTACCAATTATTCCTTTTTTAACGGCAGCTCAGCTCATCTTGTCTCAACTTAAGTAAACTATGCAGCTTGCCTTATAAATGACACACTCAAAGACTTACCTTCTGACAAGGACCCTCATTTTTGGGTAAGAAACAAGCTTACTATTTGTATATGATAACAGGAAGCCACATACTTCTGGTACTAGTCACTTTATTCTCACAACAAGTTTTGTGTACATCAAGCAGAATGCAATACCTGCATTGGTGGGGAAAAAAAGATATATTTAATAGTATAGTCTGCTACTATTGCATGTGTAACATACCAACTTAATGACAAGATGGCAGGCCTAGCACTGGTACCATTAACTGCGGTACCATATCCAGATGAACTTTGTCAGAAAATTGTAATAGATATAGTCAGTCTTTCTGGAACTGGATCTACTGACTGCACATTTGTTATCACACTCATGAATTATTGCTCCATGTGGCCAGAGGTGGCTTTTGCACCATGAATGACACTGAATGCCATTATTCTCTTTCCAAAACTCTGACAGCTAAAAATGGAGTTCACGAGAGATCATAAAATATATTAGACCATCATTTCCCGCCTTTGTATTCAAACAATTCCTGAGATAGAGAGAGACAGACAGAGATGACAAATGTATGCACTTCAGTATACTTTTCCAGAGAAAAATGGTGCTGTGAAAAGATGAAGTAAACTGCTGATGGACATGACACTTATTTATGCCAGAGAGATAGAGTGCCTTGGAAACCAGCCATTATTGAGTTTCTGCAAAACTACAGGGTTACTCTTCCTGCAACCACAAAAGCTTTTTTTTTCCAAATAAAGCTGAAAAGGAAAATGGATGACAAAGCTAATGATATACAGGTAATACCTAAAGTTAGCCATTCAGCTATGGATGCAAAGCAAAGGGTCCAGACAAAATGTGGATGCCAAATTTAATGCTAAAACTCCAAGTGTCAATGATGTTTATCTGGTCTGGGTAAAGATGCTTACTCTTATAAAGAAATGAGTCAGAATTCACCATCCCTGTCCAAATTGTGAAAGAGAGTGGGGCCCACAGTTATCAGCTGCCTGATGAGTGCACATGGAATGCTTCAGAACTGGCAAAGCTGCCCAAAGAGCTTAGCCCACATCCAGAGGAGGACCATGGCACTGTTTTACCTTCTGCTATATGCTGAGCAGGAGAACCATTCCACTGTTTCACCTTCTGCCGATGTGTGGATCATTCAGGTTCCAAGTCAGCATATTGTACTCATTGAGGGTAAGTTGCACTTTAATTATTGGGTTTAGCATAATGGTTAAGGTCTTCCCCTCACAGACACAAACTACAGGGTTTGATTCTAATGTTGGGTTACTGACTAGGCTTTAAAATGTCCCTTAAGGGCAGGTAGCTTAGTGCTCACCTATAGCTATTAACATACAGGGATAAAGCCCTGACAGAAAAAAATACCTAGAAAAAAGTTATTATAGTATATTCAAGAAAGTTCATGGTAATTGCTGTGAATTTTGATTGAGGTGGCTCTCAGTTAGGGAGACCGGTGCTCATTCTGTGTGCTGTGCATTACCACATGAGAAGAAATGTTTTAGTGGAGGTGTTCAAATTACTTTTTGACACAGTAAAGTCTTGTAATAGTAGTATTGGCCTTATGCCTTGAACCTCAGAGCATATGCTTACACAGATTGTTTCCTTTGAAATATGCAGTTTTAGGATTTTATTTTATTTTATTTATTTATTTTACATTTGTTGACCGGGCTAGTCTGGCTGGATACATGTCCATTTTCAGCAGAGGCCCGAGGAGAAAAGCTCCACTAATTACTAAGTACATTACATAAAAAATCATTACTTCTAAGAAATAGCTAAGTTTGGAAGTCAAAAAGACCATCCAGAGGGAAGGATAATTTTAAAGAGAGACATATATACCAAATGCAGTTCAATTACATATTTGCATTACATATTTGCAATTACTTATTAGCAATTTTACATAAATGATGCATAGTTAGAATTAGAACAGTTAAAGGAGGGGAGGAAGAGACAAAAATAGATAAGAAATGTGCAAAAGAAAAGGTTAATCAGGTGCACTGCAGGAACAAAGCCAATGGTTTAGGTAGAAAAGTTTAATTTTCTGTTTGAATAGAGGCAGGGATGTAGTCAAGGTTATGTCACTAGGTAAGATATTCCAACTTCTACCTATAGTGTTAGTGAATAGAGATGTATCTTAGACACAGATTCTTACAAGAGAAATGACTGCTTGCCTTATCTGGTAATTTCTCTTCTGCATAAGCTGCTGGTCATATAAAAACATCAGCTTATTTCTGCTTTCTTCCACCCAACATAATAATTGTCTCATTATGTTCCATGCATGGTTTTAATTCTTCCATTTTTTTCATGCCAGCACTTCCTCAGGAAGACTATTCTAATCATCTATCACACTTTCTCTGAAAAAAATAAAAACTTCCTCATAGTTCTCTGAGCCTACTATCTTGTATCTTCCCTGAGCTATAATACCTCATCACAATGCAGCAACATTTTTAAAGAGAGAAGGATCATGGAGAACTGGAGGTAGTGTATGAATGCTGCTGGGGTACAATTTTGTCACTGTACACGTGTACTAAACCACTGTCTGTAAGCCCCAGGTAAAAGACATTGTAATAGACAGGGTAAGAAAGAGTCAGATTATGTATCACTAGTGCTAAGTGCAAAGGTGAAATGTTGTGCTTGATCTTGGGTGTGTTTTTCATTTGAAAGAAACATGTCCTGTTAAAACACAACACTCATTTCTTCAGTATTAGTTTGTTGTGAAGGATAAACCCAAGAACTCTAATGTGGGGAACAAACTCCAGCAGCATCCCCTAATATAGAATTAACAGGAAGAGCAAATTAAACTGAAATGGCAGATGGTGGCATGTTCCAAGATGGCCCCAGTCTAATTTGGATTCACTTTTATCCTACTCTGTTGCATCCATTTTCAAAATTAAATCCAAACAGTCTAATAGAGGTACCAAAAATACAAACTGTATCCTGAGGAAAATAAGCAGTATAATTGAGTGTCATCAGCATACAACTGGTAAAAATGGTTTACCTTCATTTGGACATATTGCACAAGGGTGAACAGCAATTGTCTGAACGACAGTTTGCAAAGTTTGCAAACGCCAAACGAAAAAGGATCGAATGTGCAATGAGCGAATGCACATTGACATTCGCTCATTGCACATTTGGCATTTTGGGGCAGATTGCCCTATAGTGGGGATCGGGAAATGGTCCCTTTCCCCACTGTAGTGCGATCTCGGAGTTAGAATATTAAAGTAGGGGGGTGGGGGGCAGCCCCCCCATATGGGGGGTGCAGGGGGGCTTGCCCCCCTGCTTTAAACCTTATTACATTTTTTATTCAACATTAATGCTTGAAAATCAGTGAATTTGCTTTTCGATTTGCTGATTTTCGAACATTACGAACTGTCGCTGTTTTCACTTTCGTGGTTACGAGTCGCTCATATGAGCATTCACACCACTGTGATTTGGCTTTGTAAAGGTAAACCAGTAAAAATATCCCTGCTAATCATGATCTACCTAAGGGGCAGCCTGAATACCATGAATAACAAGGGAGCCAAGGCCAAGCGTATGGTACACTGTAGTTTAGGGGGTAAGAAATGGAAGAGTTCAAACCTATTCCATCATATTGGTACATGTAACACAAAAGGTAAGAAACAAACCACTCCAGAACCACAGTGCAGCCTCAAGCACTTGCTCAGGATCCCATGATCCCCCATGTCAAATGCAGCCAATATACCAGGTGGAATAATGCCACTATTGCTTTTGTCATTATTAGGTCATTTATTACTCTGATGAGCATAGTTTCTGCATGTCATGACCTAAAACTGAACTGACAAAGATCCACCAAACTGTGATTGGTTAGAAAAGAATACAGTTCAATATAAACCATCATCTGTATAACCTTTCCAGTAAATGGGAAATTTGAAACAGTGAGATAATTTTCAAGTCTGTTTGTATTCAAAGTTATCTTTTTTAAGAACTAGGGTAATTAATGTCTTTTCTAACACAGATGGAAAAACTTCTGACCCCAATATGGAGTGAACAATTTGGAGAACTACTGAACCCAAAGAAACAGGACACATTTTCACAAGACTCATTGGAGCAGGATCCCATGAACAATTGGCTGAACATACAGCTAGGCCTATAGTCATAAGTTCATCATTGCCTACATATCTAAACTCAGCCCAGCATAGTTGTGGATCACCTACCTCAAGCATATCACAACCCCCTATAGTGGAGTCCTGGTGAAAGGGCTCTTGATTGAGAATATATTGCCTGTAAAGAACCATGCACTCAATGAATGCCAAACATACTGGGCTACACAGTGTGCCAAACACCCAGAGAAGACCAGCAAGATGAGACAAAGCAGCAACGATCTTTTTTGATAGAAAAGCTGCCTTTTTTTGGGAGATCTTTGACTTGTAATGATTATAATCCTTATTAAAGCATATTTACCCTTACGCAGGTGAGACTTACCTCAGCTTCATCCTAAACTGTATCTTAGTCTGTGCATGGTTCTATGTTCATTATCAACCCATTGTTTACAATGAACTATAGCCCTAGAGTGCACACTAATTGGGGCAAGTTAATCAAGACCTGAAGCAGCAGTGCCATTATGCACCCAGACTAGAGCATCAGGCCCATCAGCACTGACACTCTCTCTTTCTAATGGTTGGTGAAGAAAGAGAAAAAACAAGTCAGTGCTCACCACCTAAACATCTCTGCATTTGATCAACTCTACTTCAGACCACAAAATGTGAAAAAGTCAATACCGAAGTAAAGAAGGTAATGGTTTTACCAGAAAACAGATTCCACCACCAAACACCTAGTCTCAAAACCAAACTGAAAGACCAACTCCAGCAGATGTCAGAATTTGCTGGTATCAGTGGAAATTACCAGAAGCCAAAGCTCTATCAAAAGGATGAGCTCCATGGTCAGCTCACAGGTCTCAGCAACAACCCAGGCATTAATCTTGAGGACTGATGAGCTAGGCTAATGGGAAAATCTGAGAACTCCTGCAAAAATGTTCTCAGGTAGCCTGGTGGACACTGTGCCAAGAGAAATCTGTTTACTGCTGCTCCTAGGACATATTCAAAGGTGAGGAAACATCCAGCATTCATCTTCTTCAACTCTAGATAAGAAGAAATCTCCTGAAAATATAACCCCGTCTTAGACTGTGGGTAACCTAGTGGTCAGATGATATATAAAGAGTTGAAATAAGGACTCAAGCACAAATCTAAAATGTCTCTGTAATAAAGGCCAGATCAGTTGTGCAAAAAGATCTAAAAACAATATAAGCTGTATTTCTCATTAAACTGGCATTAAACAAAACAATCCCATACAAGACATCAGGAGGACAGCTCCTTCCTATGGGTCATAAATAACAATCCAAAGATCAAGCTACCGCCACAAGACAGGAAGAAACCTTTATTTCAGAGTGGCTTTAAGTGGGTTAAGCAGTATCACCCTAACTTTCACACAACCACCAAGGCTGAGACACCAATAAAAAGAACCCCTCAAGACTCTGACCCATGATACCTTGGCATCCTGAGTCACCTGCATGTAAGTGATGTAAAAAGACTAAGGGGAGGAGCAACAAGCGGCAACAGGTGGAAAAGAGGTCCTTGAAACAGCAGAGTTTCATATCAGATTTAATTAATAGTTCACCATTAAAACTCAAGATGTTTAAAGTACTAGATAATAAAAACAGCTGGCCCAAAAAGTTAATTTAAGTAGCAATTATTTCACACATATGTGGTGGTCTAGTGGTTGGGACTTAGTGCTCTTACCTCCATGGCCCAGGTTCAATTTCAGATCAGTTTATTTCAGTGGATGGTTGGAGGTGGGTTCAGCATAATGGTTGAGAGCTTCACCTCATAGGCATAAGGCACAAGGGTTGATTCTGGTCTTGGGTTATTAGCTAGGCTTAAAATGTCCTTTTAGGGCAGTTAGTCTAGTATTCATCAATGAACATAAAACACAGTGGTAAAGAAGTTATACAGTCTAAATCATAGTATGTTCCTGAATCCATTAATATGCAGTACATATATAAAAAGCATGAAATAGAATTTCAGGTGATGGTGAGTCTAGCTGTTAAACAGCTTATATACCCATGCATTGGGCAACTACTTCACATTTGATACAAAACGGCAGGATTATCTAATCACAGTAGGATTTTCTATCATGAGAAAAAAGACTGGCTGCTAAAAACACAGATGCAAAATAAAAGTCTATGTGTCAGCATAACCAGTCATACAATCAAAGCAAATGACTCTAATTAGAAGTGAGTCTTAAGTATGTATATTAAGCTTATTAAAACATTCTATTAAATACATTAAAATATATGTCCATTATTCATAACCCTGCTGATAATGGAGATGAAAACAGGTAAATATTAACTGAAGATAAGCTGTTCTGCATAGCCATGATGTCTAAGTTCAGTTTTTGGTCAAGCCACAGAATGTATGACATCATGAAGGAATCACCAGTGGTCACCAACAATTCCTTTATGCATTCATTCTCTCAACAAAGAAATCACAAATTACTATTTTACATTTGCTAAATGTTGGCATTCTACAGCCAAGCTGTAATCAGACACCTCATGTCCTACTCAGACTGTTTAGTTTCTAAGCACCTCCTCCAAAGTTACCCTTTACAGCTCCCACTCTAAGCAAGTAGGCAAAGATCATACATCAGGGCATAATGCCACCTAAAAATTACACATACATCCAGGTTTCAACCTTACAACATGAGGAATTGCACAGATAATAACTGACTCAACTCAGCTCATCCAGGCTACTCCTAGAATGAATGACATAACGAATGAGCGAACACAGCAGTAAAAGCATCAGGCAGTATAACAGGTTCCAGGATCCAGCCTTATTCCACAGCAAATTCACATAACGATCACACACAAGAGCAACTACAAAGCTAAGTCTGATGCTCAGAGGCTCCTTAGTGAGACACAGTTCACAAAGGTCAACAATAATCAACAGTCAGCAACATTACCATGCAAAGGTGAGTCAGGAAGGAAAGAGCATGCTCACAGTAAGAACAATACAAAAATTATTTCCGGGTAGCCATGCTTTACAACCAGCAATTAGCGGTAGAATGCTTGTTCCTGCTAGTAGCCTACAGCCACCACAATTTGTTAACAGAAGTCCAGCCTTCTCTGTTCTGATGCCCCTAACCCCCAGTGATATACAGAACTTAACATTTCATGTTAGAAGAATTTAACAGCAGCATAATAAAATATCCCTGTTTATGTCAATGGAAAAATTACCATATTACCACATTACTGAATACTACTACAGTACCATATTTCCACATTTTAGTTTATCCTCATTCCACAGTGACAGCTGGAGTGTTGTTAAAATGCTGAATACATGAAATGCAGACTGAGATGGTACAAACCTAACTTATAAAGGAACACAAAATGTGGTTCTGCTTTTCATCACAAGCATAAATTAAGAAGAAGTGAATAGTTAAATTAAGCCAACATATACTGTACTCATTCTAATTCTAAGAAATTCCATAGGTTACTAAAAAATACCTCACAGCATTTAGATTGTGTAATTTTTCCCTATTACTCACAGGAATTAAGAGGAAATACTGAGGCAGATCACATGAATAAATGTTTGTATAATCATGGGCAAAGATCACATCTATTCACTGAAACGAATAGAACATTTTGAACATAAACATATCCACTAAATGTGATGCCTTAATGGGGAACCCTCATTAAGTCAGGCAAACAACCGGAGATCCATGTTCATTGGACTTACAGTTCTAACTGCAGCACAGGACAGGGAATTTCCCATTAATTATTAATGGCTTTCCATCATTCTATCATTCCATTTTTTATTCCATTTGTTTGTCTCCTTTTATTTACCTCACTCGTGTCTATAAACCTGCTAGGCTATTAATATGGCTGAAGATAGGTGTGCTAATCACAGTAAGGTTAGCTCAGTCTTATATTGCTCTAAAATCTCTCAATTTGCAGGCAGTGAAAATAGGAACAAAGGCCCTTGAAAAGTAGGTACATCCAGCTAAATGACCTGTACATCTAACTGGCAGAAAATTTGAATAGCAAATAGCACTTAACTCTTCCCACGTACTGTAGGAATGTGTGATACTACTCAAAATCACATATTAAAAAACAGAGTGACAAAACTGCCAAGCAGAACTGAGGTGGGCTACCAGCCACAAATCTGAGCTGTGATACCAGACAACTAGAGGCTTCTAAGCTTCCCAGAAAACGTAAGTTGCCTGTTTTTTTTTCCCTTATTTATACTACTTACTGCACTTTTTTATTGCCTGACGCCTACTTTAATACTGTATTTATTTACTGTGTAAGCCATCTACTTGTTCTGGTTTTCCCACCAAGTAGTGTTAAAATAATTGATTTGTTAGCTGTTTTAAACGTTCTTTTGAGTCTCCTTGCTGATTTTTTTTTTTTTTTTTGCTGTTTGAAACTTTTTTTAGTGTCTCACTGTGATTTTTCTGCTGTGTTAAACATTCTCTAGTGGTTCCTACCAAAAGTAGGTTAGCAAGTCCAGATACAAGTTTGCTGCATCTGGCTCTTTCTGCAGTGGCTGTTTGTTCTGAGCACATCCATCTTGGATTGGAAGGAGCCTTTCTGCACTCTAGTGAGAGGATTGTGCTGATTGGAACCTGTCTGGTGAATGGTGGTTGGTCTAAGGCTTGGAATAAGCATCCTCAGTGGTATTTTTGAACCCTTTCAAAGTTTTTTTTCAAGTTTTTAGCTTCTGGCATTTAAGGCCTGCATTTGAGCAGGTTTTTGGTTGTTTGTACCAAGCTGAACTGAGATGAGCTACCAGCCACAACTCTGAACTAAGATACCAAATGACTAGAGGCTTCTAAGCTTCCCACAAACCAATAAGTTGCTTATTTATACTATTTACTGCACTTTTGTATTGCCTGCCTCTCTCCTTAGTACTGTATTTACATGCTGTGTACTAAACTGCACTGTTGTACTGCAATGTCTGCCTAACTGTGCCTGTTAAATCAAATTTTATTGCTGTTTTCACTGTTTCCAAAGCTCATTTTACTATTTTCACTGTTTAAGTATTTGCTGCTAATTTCGCTGTTGTAAAACAATCTGTTCTGCTTGCTCTGTTTTTCCCGCCAAGCAGTGTTAAAATAATTGATTTGTTATCTGTTTAAAGCTTTCCTTAGAATCTCCTTGCTGATTTTCTGCTGTTTTAAATGTTTTTAGTGTCTCCCTGCTATTTTCTACTGTGTTAAACATGATCTAGTGGTTCACCCCACTGAAACTAGGGTAGCTTGTAGCTGTAGCATAATCCAGATACAGATTTGCTGCATATGGGTCTGTTTGTGGTGTCTGTTAGTTCTGAGCACATTTTCCAGACGAGCTTGGATTGGAAGGCGCCTTTCTGCACTCCAGTGAGAGGATTGTGCTGACTGGAACCTGTCTGGTGAAGGGTGGTTGGTCTAGAGCTTGGAGTATGCATCCTCATTGCTCATTTTGAACCTTTTTAAAGCTTTTTTCAAGTCTTTAGCTTCTGGTATTTAAGCCGTGCATTTGAGTAGGTTTCTGCTTGTTTGCATGTCACACAGCACCCCACACTGCAGCATAATTGTGTACCATAGCCAGACAGGTTAATTCAACCTTTTTCCCTTTGATACAGCTGTAGCACATTATTGTAGCCCTCATCCTTAGTACTGTCCCAGTCTAAGAAACACTGCTAGTGAGCTGAAACCTGTTAAACTACCAACCAAAAAAAACCCAGGCAGAAATATCCACCCACTGAGCTCCTCCTTGATTGATCCTGAAAAGGCCCCTTAGTGATAACAGTCTTCAACCTAGCATTATGGACAGTTGGACCACCCTTGTTTCTCCTGCCAAACTTGTTGACTTGGGTCTCTTGAGGCAGTTTAGCAATTGCCTCATGTACACTGACAACCCTCTACTAATAACTCACTCTAGTACAGACTGTGAGAGATGTAGCTACACCAAGAATCTTGAATCAATGCTCTCTTGCACTCAAAACAGTAGCATGGAAAAGGTTGTCAACCTACTCACCACTACACATGCACATACTACCATTACTCATACAGATACTATCCATCTAACACAAAAATCAACATACGTGCAAGCTCTCTCAAAAAACCTACTGAAACACCAGACACCTCCAAAGCACAAGAGAGCTACAACTAACACAGTTCCCACAGCACCAATGACACATAGCAACTCCAGTATCTCATCTACCAAGCCCTTAAGGCATAACAGTCAAAAACAAATTTTCCAGTCACTGGAGACCCAATAGTGAGATACACAGATGTCCCCCTCATAAGGTAGGATAAGGAGAAAGTCACAGTCAGCTGCCTGTCTAGTGCCAAGGTTCATCAGATCATGCATGCACTCTGGTCTCTCAGCAATGAGTACTATTTATGGCTCTGTCATAGTTCATGTTGGAGTGAATGACCTGAGATGTACCTCACCAGACTATACGAAGAGAGACATGACTGAGCTGTCTGAGTACATGTCCCAGGCAGGTATGTCCCTAGCTTTGAGCAGCATACTACCCTCACCTGGAATAATGCAACAATATAAACAAAAAAAATGACTGATTTCAATAATTAGCTTAGTTTTTGGTGTTATTCAAAGGGGATCCATTTCCTGTCAGCCTGGGAAGCCATGGTCAACAAACTTTGCTGCTTTGCCACTTGACAGAGACGGTTTGCACCTGGCACCTCTAGGCTTTCGGCTGCTGGCAAAGGCTCTTGCCTCCCCCCTAGTGCCTTTTTTAGGCAAGGTCTCAGATACAAGCTGACTGCCGTGAAATCTGTCAATCATAACAAAATAAGGGTCATGCTGTTAAACGCTAGGAGCTTAAACCAAAAACTGCACACCCCAGAAGCACTTCTATCACTGGAACATGTAGATGTCTATGCAGTTACAGAAACCTGATTCATGGCCTCAGAGAATGCCCAATTCTTACAAGGCTACAATACCTCCAAACCTTTAGACTACAAAATGAACATGTCAGAAACAAAGGAGGCAGTGTTTCTGTCTATATTAGATATAAATTCACTTCCCATTTAGTTAGACTGGACAACTCCATGGAGTTACTCCAAGTTCAGGTTATGGTAGGTAAGACCCCCATTCAAGTCATAGCCATTTATAGATCCCCCTCCATAGGTCATGATGTGCACAAAGCCTACTTGACCAAACTATCAGCATGGAAAATAATGAAGGGCTCCAGTGCCATTAGTGCCTGTAACTCAGACACTCTTCTTGCTGAAGTAATAGCTAGAAGTAAGGCTGTTTTTCAAGAGAGGAATTTTAACTCTGCTGAAGCAGCAGGTTCAAAAGAGGGAAGTGTGAGCTTTTCCAGTACAAAGTTAAGGTCCCAGGCCAGGGTGGGAGCTCTCCTAGGGGGCCTTAAATTGTTAGCTCCTCTCAGGAACTGCTTGATGAGAGGGCGAGAAAAGAGAAGAGGCTCAGTATTATAATGAGCTGAGAAGGCAGAGGCGTGAATCTTAATGGATGAGAAGGATAGGCCTCTGTGGAGCAGCTCTGCTAGGTAATCAAGGATTTGAGGTAAGTTGGGCACAGCTGTGTCCTTTCCTTGAGACTGACTCCAAGAACAATATCTTTTCCACTTTTCAGCATAGGATTTCCTAGTACTAAGCCTTCTGGCCTCAAGGATGACATCCATCACCTATTTGCTGAGGGATGCTGGTGGTGTATTCATGGGATAAGCCAGGCTGCAAGGTTTAGGGTTTGCAGCTATGGATGCAAAATCTGTCCCTCCTGCTGAGACAGCAGGGAAGGTGTCTGATGTAGGTGCCAGGGTGGCACTGCTGTCAGACTGCATAGGAGTGGGTACCAGTGCTGGTGTGGCCAGTCTGGTGCAATAAGGATTGCCCTTGGTCTGTCCTGTTTGATCTTGAGTAGTACTTTTGAGAGGAGGGGCAGAGGAGGAAAGGCAGAAATTGAGAGGTTTTCCCATGTAAAGGATAGGGTGTCCACCTTCCAGGCTCTGCTGAGAGGGTTACTGGTCCAAAATTTGCTCAATTGGTGATTTTTGGGGGAGGCAAAAAAGTCCACCTCTGGGGTTCCCCACCTCTGGGTTAGAAATTTGAATGAGTTGGGTTTCAGTTTCCACTCATAAGGGTCCAGTAGATTTCTCCTTAAGTTGTCTGCCAGTGAATTTTGCTTGCCTGGCAGGAATTGAGCTTGTAGGTGCACTTGGATGCTCAAGGCTGTGTTCCACAGAGTCATGGCTAACCTGCAGTGTGGGTAAGAATGAGTCCCGCCCTGCTTGTTTATGTACCACATAACTGTGGTGTTGTCTGTCTTTATCAGGAGCTGTCCTGGAAGGATAAGGTATTTGAAGACTGGCAGAGCATTCTGTACAGCTAGCATCTCTTTTTATTGATATGCAGGGGAATTTGTTCTGGGCTCCATTTGCCTTGAATGCATTTGCCTGCCATGTGAGCCCCCCATGCATAGTCTGACGCATCTGTTGTCAGGGTTTAGGCAGCGAGGGGTTGAGTGAAAGGAAGTCCCTTGTTGTGGTTGCATACTTCTGCCCACCAAAGGAACTCTGTCCTTAGACAAGGTATGATAGGAATCACTGTTTCCAGGTCCTGAGAATGTTGACACCAGAGACTTTTTAAGTACCATTGAAGTTTCCTCATATGCAGTCTTGCATATAGAATTAGCAGACTGCATGAGGCCATGAACCCTAGGGCTTGCAGTATTTTTCTTGCAGATAGCTGAGTTTTGTTGGCCATTAGTTTGAAATAGTTTGTCAGATGGACCTGCTTTTCTGGAGTGAGGAATGCCATCTGGGAAGTTGTGTTCAAGCTTGCTCCCAGGAATACAATTTGTTGGCTGGGCACCAGTTGTGATTTCTTTTCATTGATGGTGTATCCCAGTGAAGTTAGAAGTCTTTTTACAAATGCCAGGTGCTGAAGTAGCAATTCCTAACTCTCCTCCTAAATCAGGCAATCATCCAAGTATGGGTAGATTTGAATATTTCTCTGCCTGCAGTATGCAATGGCTGGAGCCAGGCATTTTGTGAATACTCTGGGTGCAATAGATAAGCCAAAGGGAGGTGCAGAGAACTGATAGTGCATAGAGCCTGCCCTGAAATGTAAATATTTCCTGCAAGACTCCCTTATGGGGATGTGCAGATAAGCTTCTTTTACATCTAGGGTGACTAACCAGGCATCCTTGGCTAGCATAGGAAGAAGCTGTTGCAGTCTAAGCATTTTGAATATTGGGACCACCAGGAAGGTGTTGAGAATTGATAGATCCAGGATAGGGCACCAAGAGCTCTCTTTTCTGGGCACCAGGAACAGTCTGGAGTAGAAACCCTGTCCCCTTTGTTCTACTGGAACAGGTTGAATAGCCCTGACATGGAGAAGGGAAAGTATTAGCGTTTGAGCCTCTGCCCACTGGTTTGGAGGAAGGTCTGGCAACCTGCTTGGTGTTGGCAGTGAGTGGAAGTAGAATCTGTATCCCTGGGATACAATGTTTAGAACCCATCCATCCTGAGTAATGGACGTCCAGTTTTTTGCATGAAAGGTGACTTTTCCTCCTAGGGGAGCAAGTACTTGGGCATGTCTGGGAAGGATAATTGGAAAGTCATTGTGAATTTTTTCCATAAGGGGGTGGCTTACCAGTCCCTGGTTTTGAGGTGGAAACACTCCATTGTTTAGATCTCTGCATACCCTAAGACTGTAGTCTTATAGGTTCATAGGTTCATAGGTTTATACTAGGCTATCTGCCCTAAGGCATTTATAAGCCTAGCCCAAATTTTTGTGGCTTACGCCACCCCTTATATGAAAAAATACTGTGCCCATTAGTTTGTTGTGCCTCTGTCCAGCAGTGTCACAGATATGATTCCCGGGGTAAACCTACAATCTCCCATCCACAGGTCTTGAACAGAGTCAGCGAGGTGCTCTGCCTCACATGGACCGGGATTTTATTCCACAGCATAGGGAGTCTCTGAGTGATAAATCTATCCCTCCAGCACATCCTATTTATATCCGTGCTAAGGTTTAAGTCGCTTGCTCTAGTGGTTTTGGTGGATTTAGATTTTTTGAGGTGGAGCATGTCCATTAATTCCGGGTTGGACATGGCCTTGTATGTCAGGCACATGTCACCTCTGAGCAGACGGTATGCGACTGAATAGAGCTGGAGTTTCTTCAATCTGGCAGCATATGACAGATTTTGGAGTCCCTTTATCCTTTTGGTGAGGAACTTTTGGGGTCTCTCCAATTGCTGCAGATGTCGGGTGAGATACATCCCGAATGGGGCATTGTACTCGATCATTGGTCTGATAAGTGAAGAGTACAGGGGAACAATGACCTCACTAGATCTGGATGTGAATCTTTCATGATCAGGTGGGCAATGTAGAAGGTCTTTCTAACCACTTTAGCAATGTGAGTGTCAAAAGAAAGGCCACTGTCAACCTGGGTCCCCAGGTCCCTGATAACCTCTTCTGTGCTTAGTGGATTGCCACCTATATGGTAGCTTGGGGTTACCTTGTTTTTCCCGAAGGGTATGACTATACATTTTTTGGCGTTTAACTTCCGGCCATGGCTCTGGCACCAGCTATCTGTTTCCGTGAGTCCCTTCTGAAGGATATCCGTGTCCGATGCACTTTCCACTATGGCGCCCAGTTTGCAGTCGTCTGCAAACTTTGTCAGCCAAAGTCCTCCCATGTTGGCCTGTACTTCTGAGAAGTAGATGCCAAACAATAGGGGGACAAGGACCGAGCCCTGTGGGACACCACTTGTGACCAGCTTGGAGTCTGACACAGCACCAGCAACTCTAACCCTGTGGGTTCTGTCCTTAAGCCAGTTTGCAACCCATCTTGTGACATATGGGTTTACATTTAAGCTGGTAAGTTTTTCTACAATACCCGAGTGGGGTATTGTGTCGAAAGCCTTTGCAAGGTCAAGGTAGGCTGTATGGACTGCCTTTCCCTCATCAATGGCCTTGGTGACTGTTTCGAAGAAGTCGACCAAGTTCAAAAGGCATGATCTTCCCTTGACAAAGCCAAACTGGGTCGGGTCCAATGTCTGCAAGTCCCCTATATCTTTGTTTATGAGCTCCATTATGATCCTCTCCATAGCTTTGCAGACTAGACTTGTTAAGCTTATGGGGCGGTAATTACCAGGGTCCATAGAGGCGCCGCCTTTGTGGAGTGGGACCACAGTTGCCGTACACCACTCCTTGGGCATGTATCCTGTGGTAAGGCTGAGATTAAACAGCTGCCTTATGTGCGGGTTTAATTCCTCCTTTAGCTCGTGTAGCACACAGCCGGGGACACCATCCGGTCCCATTGATGCTGTGTTTTTAGCTTTAGAGAGAGCAGCTTTCACCTGCGCATTTGAGATGTCCGGGAGGCTACACTCGGCTGGGATAGTTATCTCTCCTTTAGGGGAGGGGGGTGAAGTTTGCACTGAACCTGTCTGCCAGTATGTTGGCAATGTCTGTGGGTTCAGTGATTTTTGTATCATTTTGGACTAATTCTGAGCATATCTGGGAGTTTCCACCCAGGTTCCTAACATAGCTGAAAAAGGCCTTATGATTGTCCTTTGAATCCATGGCAATTTTTCTCTCAAAATTGGCCTTAGTTGATTTTATGAGTGCTCGTATTTTTTCACTAATAATGATCAGGGGTGACTTCCCTTTTATGGATTTTGTTCTATCATGTAATAGCTTTCTCCTCTTATTGTAAAGTTTGTTAATGGCTGGGGTCCACCAGACTGGACGTTTGCCCTTTGTGGAAAGAGTCTTGGTTTTATTTGGGATTGCCTGATCCATGCAGTCCTGGAGGTGTTCATAGAAGGCATTTGTAAGGGCTTCCAGAGCTTGGGTTGTGGTTTCCTCTGGCTCAGGAGCCTTGAAGGATACCACACCAGTCTTGAGTAGTGTGAAGTTTGCTTTAGAGAAGTTCTTCACTATGGTCTTTTTGTTTGGGGTGGGGGCGGATGTGGATTTCCAGTGAGATTAGTTTATGATCAGATCTCACCAATGAGGGATATACTTCCAGTGTGGAGCATTTTGTCCCCATGTTTGTGACAATGAGATCTAGTATATTTTCTCCTCTCATGGGAACAGTGACTAGCTGTTCCATGGCATTTGAATTTATGAACTCCAGGAACCGTTGGGCTAGAAAGTTAGGGCTTGAGTAATGTTCCCAGTCTATATTCGGGTAGTTGAAGTCACCCAATATGATGGTGTTTGGAGATACATTTATACCCTCCAGTGTCTTCAGGAAGGCTGTGTGGGGTCCCTGAGTTTGAGAGGGTGGCCTGTAGCATGCTACAATTTGTAGAGCAGTTTTGCCTATGGTTAGTTGCACCTGGATGGTTTCGAAGCTTAGTGCGTTGCCACCAACCTGGAGGTGTGGGTATCCTTTATGAATATGGATACACCCTCCTTTTGTGGTGTGGTCCGGGTTTTGGGGCGGAACGCATGATATGAGGTAAAACCTAATAGTGCCGGGTGCTCTCAGGAGGCTTGAACCAGGTTTCAGTTACAGCACAGACATCGATGTTCTCCATACTGAGAAGGGCCTCGAGTGCATGAATTTTGAGATTTAGACTTCTGGCATTGAGCAGCATTACCCTCAGTTTCTTCCCATTTTTGTTTTCTAGGGTGGTAGGTTTAGAATTTGAGCCTTGCCTACAAAAGGCACTATGGGGGTGGCAAGAGCCTTAGCCAATATCCGGAATCCCAGGGGTGACAGGTGCAAGCCGTCCCTTGCGAAGCAGCGTGGCTTGTCAAGCATGTCATCCCAGGCAGACAGACACTGGATCCCCTTTGAATGACACCAGACATTAAGCCAATTGTTAAAGCTGATCATCTTGTCTCTATATTGTGGCATCATTCTTGGTGAAGGAAGGATACTGCTCAGGGTTAGGGTCATTGGTGGTCTGTTTCCCCTGGGTTTGGACTGAGAAGGTCTGAGAGAGACTGGAAAGGACCATTTTTTGAAGACCAATGCCTACTGAATCTAGATGGCTGCACCTGTAAGAAATATATGACTGTTTGCATAGATTTAGCTTTTTCTTCCATCTTTTTAAGAACTTATTCTGCTTTTGTGCCAAACAAACACTCCTGATTTAATGGAGCATCTAGTAATTTTGCTTTGACATGGTCAGGCAAGACTTGTTCTTTTAGCCAAGCATGCCTTCTCAGTACAGACCCAGTGACAGCAGCCCTGCAAGATGCTTCTAAGGCATCAAACCCACATTGCAAAGTATGTTTACTAACTTGCAGAATGCATTAACTCTTGTAAATCTTTATTTTCTGCACAATCTGGAAGTAACACCATTTTTGTTTAGTTAGTTCCATAATATGTTGCTGGTACTTCAACATGTGAAACTGGCAATTCAAAGCCCTGATGGCAAGAGGTGCAGAGGTATATACCATCTTACCCCATCTGTCTAAAGCTCTAGAATCCCTATCTGAAGGGGTAGGGTTTTTGGCTGTAGTAGCCTTAATGCCTTTAGGTCCTTGGGAAATGGTCTCTGGATCCGCAGTAGGATTCTTAAAAATAAATTTGTGAGAATCAGGTACTCTGTAGTACCTGTCAGTTTTTCTAGGAGCTGGTGGTATGGTGTCAGGAGTAAGACTGGACTCAAAGAAGACATTGTCTACAATATCCAGGACAGGTGTTATAGCTAGAGGCCTGTGCTGAGGCAAATCTAAAAATTCCCTGAGTCTCTTTTTGGACTGAGGATAGTCCTGGCATTCCCAGCGGAAAAGCTCTCTTAAGGTATGCAAGGTTTCACCAAAAGAGAAATCCTCTGGAGGGGAGGCAGAGGGAATGAATTCCTCTGTATCTGAATCCTCATAGGTAGATAAGGGTATGTGCTGGTAATCAGAAGGGTCAGAGTCATCAGACTCATGGTCTGTAGAATCAGAAGGAAATTCAATTCTTTGTCTTTTGGTAGGGGAAGGCTGGCTTCCCCTAATTAGAGTAATAAGGTCTTCAGCCATTCTAAACATTTGTTTTTGTGGCATGGAAGGATGAGCATGTACTTTGGACGTCAGTTTTCTAGGTTTAGTGCAAACTTTGGGCCTGAGAAACTTGGTAGTTTTAGTAGGAAATGAAGTTGTCGGTTTAATATGAATATCAGTAGGTCGGAATACACCCACAGAAGCTGGCGGCTCCAGACCCATCCAAGGTAGAGACATCCACAGGTTCCATAGTCAAAGAAGCATCTCACAGCATACTGAAATCCAAATGGGTCTCAGCAGAGGCCAGCGAATCTGTAGAAGTGGGCATCAAGGGCTGCGAAGGTGCCTCACTGAGTACCGGTGAACTGCCGACAAGCTTAACGGAAGCGTCGTCGGCAGTTTTTGACCTATGCAGTCTGTCTCTGTCTTTGTCTTTGCACTTTTTCAGAAGATCGTTGTCAGATGGCTTACCAAAGCCATTTCAGAATACGGAGAACGAGAGCAAAGGCATTTAGCAACAAAAATAGCCCAAAGACGAATGGTTCAGGCATTAAACAAGGCACAAAACTGACAGCTAGGGACGCCGTGGTCTGGGCCTAAACAGGTGACACAGTAAGAATGAAAATCTCTGTGAGGTATTTGCTTTCCACAGGCAAGGCAATTGTTAATTTTTTCTGACATCGGTTAGAGCAAGAAAAAAGAATCCCCAACGGGGTACTTAGCTTTAGAAGAGTTCAGGTCTGAAACTCGAAAAAAACAAAAATTTCAGGTAGCGGCCGACCGGTACTTGCAAACTGCTTCTACTTCGGGCTCCTTCTCAGCAAGAAAGACTGATGTAATGGCATCGGCTTCATGTTTTATACCCTGATGACCTGATGTCATGGAGGAGGCGATGCAGAAATCCCAAGACACTGGTATTCGGGCCAACTGAGGGCTACCTGCAGGCGGATAACCTAAGTGTGATGACTACAACAGTGAAACATGAAGAACATCTGCTAGAAGATAGGCTTGGTGAAAACTTCACTCCCCCTTATCCCCTCCAAACCTATCACAAACCTAACATTATGGACCTCATAAATAAAGACATAGGCAACCTCCGAACCCTGGATCGTACCCAGTTCGGCTTTGTCAAGGACAGATCCTGCTTGTTAAATCTGGTGGATTTTTTTGGAAATGTGACCAGGGCCATTGATGAGGACAAATCTTTTGACACAGCATACCTCAACTTGGCAAAGGCTTTTGACACAATCCCAAACTCAGGCATTACAAATAAACTGAGCAAACTGACTCTAAACCCCTTCATTGTAAGATGGGTTCCAACTGGCTCACAAACTAGACACATACTATCAAAGTGGGTGACTCCACATCAACCAGCAGACCTGTTACCAGTGGGGGTGCCACAGGGGTCAGTGCTAGGCTCCCTACTGTTTGGTATATACTTCTCAGAATTTCAGGTCAAAACTAAGATGACTGCAAACTGGGTACAATTACTGAAACCCCAAATGATGTCAGTATACTCCAGGAGGGTCTTACACAGACCATCGAATGGTGTCTTAGTCATGGTCTCAAACTGAATATAAAGAAATGCATCATCATTTCCTTCAGCACAAACAATGTCCCTTTACACTATCAAATTAACAATGCTACCCTAAGTACCCACAAAGTGGTAGGAGACCTGAGATCACAAGCTAACTATGACTTTAATTTCGACCACCATGTGTCTACTGTAGAAAGGAAGGCTTTCTACATAAATTCATAGGTTCATAGGTGTGTACTAGGCTAATGGTTCTGGAGCCTTTACAAGCTTAGCCCATAGAAGTATCCTGGCATCGTGCTGCCCAGCGTTAGTTCCCAGTTCCTCTATCAAGTAGAGCCACTGGAGTGATCCCTGGGGTGAACTTTCTATTACCCATCCAATCATCAAGATTTCTCTTGAAGAGGGACAGTGAGGTGCTCTGCTTGTCATGTATGGGAAGTCTGTTCCAGAGCATGGGCAGTTTCTGGGTGAGGAACCTGTCCCTCCAGCATGTTCTGTTGATTGTGGTAATGAAGTTGAGGTCTCTGGAGTGTGTGGTGCAGAGGGATTAGGATTTCTTTAGCTGTAGCATTTCAAACAGAGCTGGGTCAGACATGGCTTTGTAAGTCAAGCAGAGATGGCCTCTAAGTAGGTGGTATGAGACAGAGAATAGCTGCACTCTTTTGAGTCTGTCTGTGTAGGATGTGTTTAATGCCTAGGATCCTCTTCGTGAGGTACTTCTGTGGGCTCTCCAGCTGTTGCAGGTGTCTAGTGAGTTACATGCCAAATGGGGCATTATACTCGATGACTGACCTAATGAGGGAAGAGTAGAGAGAGATGATGACCTCTTTCTTCCTGGATGCAAAACCCTTGGTAATGAGATATGCCACAGAGAAGGACTTTCTGACCACAGTGGCAATGTGGTGGTTGAAGGAGAGGTTGCAGTCAACCTGCGTCCCCAGATCTCTTATAACGCCTACAGTGTTCAGTGGGCTCCCATCAATGTGGGAATTAGTGTGAACTGAGTTTTTACCAAAGGGGATGATGGCGCTTTTTTGCCGTTAAGCTTAAGGCCATGGTTTTGACACCAGTCATTGGTCTCAGTGAAGCCTTTCTATAGGATGTCTGCATCACTTGGGGAGTTAATAATGGCTCCCAGCTTGCAGTCATCTGCAAACTTGGTCAGCCAGAGTCCCTTTGTGTTGGCCTGGACTTCTGAAAAGTAGACACCAAACAGGAGAGGATCCAGGACCAATCCCTGTGGGACTCCACTCGTGACAGGTCAGCAGTCTGACTTCAAGTTCACTACTTTCACACTGTGTGTTCTATCTGTGAGCCAATTTGCAACCCACCTAGTGATATAGGGGTTGACACCTAGTTTGGTGAGTTTATCAATAATTCCTGAGTGAGGAATGGTATCATAGGCCTTGGCCAGATCAAGGTAGGCTGTATGCACTGCCTTACCTTCATCCACAGCCCTGGTGACTGACTCAAAGAAGTCAACCAGGTTGAGCAGGCATGATCTCCCTTTCACAAAGCCAAACTGCGTGGGGTCCAGTGTCTGGAGATTTCCTATGTCTTTGTTAATCAAGTCCATGATGATGCACTCCATAGCTTTACATATCAGACTAGTCAGGCTAATGGGGCAATAATTCCCAGGGTCTGTAGTTGCTCCCCCTTTATGGAAAGGGATGACTGTAGCAGTGCACCATTTGGTAGGGACAACACCTGAGATGAGGCTGTGACTGAACAGGGCACACAGATGTGGTGCAAATTCACTTTGTAGTTCATGTAGAACACAGCCAGGGATATTATCAGGTCCCATGGAAGCTGTATTCTTGGCCTTGGACAATGCAGCTTTAACGTGTGCTGCAGTAATGCTGGGTACCTGGCATTCTTCCGGTATTGTGATTAGTCCTTTGGGGGGGGTAAAGTTGGTACTGAATCTGTCAGCCAGTATGTTGGCAATATCTGTTGGCTCAGTATAAGAGGTACCATTGTGCAGTAACTCAAAGCAAATCTGGGTATTACCATGGAGGTTCTTGATATAACTATAGAAGGTTTTGTGATTGTTTTTAGTGTCACCATGATTCTGCCTTCATAACTGGTTTTAAAGGATTTGATGAGGGATCTCAACTTTTTGTTGAGGATAATAAGGGAGTTTTTCCAGTCTTAGGGCTTCACCTTTTTCTGCAACAGTTTCTTCCTTCTGTTGTAGAGTTAATTAATGGCTGGGGACCACCAGATTGGCTTCCTTTTTTGGAGGAGAGCATCTTGGTTCTGTTGGGTATGGCTAGTTCGATGCATTTATGTACATGTTCATACAGTGCATTGGTGTATGATTTGGCAGACATCCAGCTATTTTCCATTGGCATGGGTGCCATGAAGTTAGCCACTTTTGTGTTTCGGTGTCCAAAGTCAGCTTTGGAGAAGTTTTTCAACGTGATTAGCTTTGCATGGGGTGTGGGTGAGATGTGGATTTCCATGGTGATTATTTTATGGTCGGATCTGACCAAGGAGGGATTAACTACTGGTATAGAGCAATGGTTGCCCATGTTAGTAATAACCAGGTCAACGATGTTGCTTTCTCTGGTGGGAGTCAGAATGAGCTGGTCCAGGGCATTGGAACTGATGAATTCCAGGAAGCGTTGGGCCAATGTATTGGTGCTTGAATAGTTTTCCCAGATGATGGAGGGGTAGTTGAAGTCTCCTAGTATGAGAGTGTTGGGTTGGACCTTGATAGATTCCAGGGTGCTTAGGAACATGGAGTGAGAGTCAAGGGACATGGTTGGGGACCTATAGCAGGCTATGACCTGGATCACCATCTTGCCCAATGTTAGTTGTACCTGAAGTATCTCAGATGCATTATGCTGGGCTACTAGTCTGGAGGTGTGCATATCCTTTATGAATATGGAGACACCACTGCCTTTGGAGCTTCAGTCCATGTTTTGGGGCCAAAAGGTGTAGAATGAGCTATAGCCTGGTAGTGCAGGGCTGCTTTCTGCCTCTTTAAACCAGGTCTCCGTTACAGCACAAATGTTGATGTTCTCCATTTTGAGGAGTGCTTCAAGCGAGTGCATCTTGAGACTTAGACTTCTAGCATTGAGCAGCATGACTCTCAGATTGCATTTATTTATAGCTGTTATGGTGGTAATTTGGTCTTTGGAACACTGCCTAAAAAGGCACTATAGAGGTGGTAGGAGCCTTAGCCAGTACCCAGAAACCCAGGGGTGAGAGATGCAGGCCATCTCTGGCAAAGCATCAAGGTCTATCAATCATGTCATCCCAAGCAGACATACTGGATCCCCTTAGAATGACACCAGAAACTTAGCCAATTGTTGAAGTCAAGTGTTTTTTGTTTGTACTGCGGTATCATTTTGGGTGATGGTAGGATACTGCTCAGGGCTAGTGCCATACCTGTCTGGGCCACATAATCCGAGAGCTCCACCATGTCTCTTTTCATGTAGTCCACGGAGGTGCATCTCAGGTCATTCACACCCACAATGGACAATGACAGAGTCATACTTGTACTTGTTGTGGAGTGCCCTGAGTGCATGTGCTATGTGTTGGATTTTGACACCTGATAGCTGACTAATACCTTCTTCTTATTCAACCTAGTGAGTGGACATCTGTGTGCCTCACTATTGAGTCACCTATGATTAGTGTATTGGGCAAGGTGTTTAGCCTTAGGGGCTTAGGTTGAGGGGCACACTGTGGAGGTGAGCTATGTGTCCAATGGTTTGTGCTGTGTTGTGGTGGTCGTGTGCATTTCTCTCTTGGAGGTCTCTGCTGTTTGGGTAAATTTCTATTGACAGCCTCCAGGAAGCTGGGTGTGTGGTTTGTGTTTTTATGTGAGAGCTGTGATAGTGGGTGTTTTGAAGGGCTATGTATTCCATGTGGTGTGGTGCAGGTGTTGACCTTCTCCTCTAGACCAGCTAGTCCAGTCTTGGCTGGAAAGTGCATAGCTTCCAGTTTGGTGATATAAGTGCATCTCTCACAAGTCTGAGTGTTGGAAGGTAAGAGGAGAGGGTTGTCTGTGTACATGAAGCAGTTGCTACACTGCCTCAGAATGCTCAAGTGCACCAGGTTAATAGGAGAAAGTACAGGGAACTGCCCTTTAATCATGCCAGGAGAGGTGGTCATAACTACTAAGTACTGAAGCTATTTCTATAAAGGACGACTAGTGCTTATGGCACTTAGATGTGCCGTGACAGTTGCTACAAAAACCTGTTGAAGTGCAAAGTGATTAGGCTATGTGAAGTGCAAGAGAGAAAGAACTAGCAAGATCTAAGGGAAAAACTGAAGAGCAGACTTTCTGGCACCAGTAAAAGTTTACCTCAGTTCGGCGCCGCTAAGCAGAGCTTAAACAAGTGCAAACACATGCTAATGCAGGCTTTTAGCCAGAAAGTTGAAAGAGATGGAAAACTGCCCAAAGGGCCAATAAACTACAATTTCTGGGCCAGAAACCACTCCTCTTGTGGTAGAAAGGCTACTTAGTGCTTACCACTCCCACTGATAAGTTATAAGGCTTCCCTCCAACACAGAAAGGCTTGGGGGGGCTCAGAAGCTTACAAACAGTCCTGGAAACAGCAAATCTGTATCTAGACTAGACTAGTTATAGGAAAGGTGGGAAATAAGAGCAAACATGGGCTTTTAAACCAGAAAGTTGAAAGGGATGGAAAAAACTGCCCAAACGGCCAATAAACTACCATTTCTGGGCCAGAAGCCACTCCTCTTGTGGTAGATAGGCTACCTAGTGCTTACCACGCCCACTGATAAGCTAGAAGGCTTCCCTCCAACACAGAAAGGCTTGGGGGTCTCAAAAGCTTACAAACAGTCCTGGATACAGCAAATCTTTATCTGGACTAAACTAGTTATAGGAAAGATGGGAAACAAGCGCAAACACAGGTTTTTAAACCAGAAAGTTGAAAGGTATGGAAAAACTGCACAAATGGCCAATAAACTACAATTTCTGGGTCAGAAACTACTCTTGTTGTGGTACATAGGCTATCTAGGGCTTACCACTCCCACTGATAAGCTACAAGCTTCCCTCCAACACAGAAAGTCCTGGGAGGTCTCAGAAGCTTACAAACAGTCCTGGATACAGTAAATATGTATCTGGACTGGACAAGTTACAGGAAAGGTGGGAAACAAGCTTATAACTTTTTTACAGAAAAGCAGCTAAAACAGCAGTAAAAACCATTCAAATGCAGTGCAAGTTATCACACTTGAGTGTGTAGCAATATTAAAGCAAATACAGTTTAAATAAATGCAATTAAATTAAAAAAATGACTAAAAACAAGTGCACAAAGCAGTAAATTAGGAAAAAATCAAAATGGAGGCACTTAGATTATCAGAAAACAACGCCAGAAAATATATAAATAATTCAGTAAAGCAAAACTTAAGACAGTGCAGAACTCTGAACAGTTAAAAAGTGCCAAAAAATATACTTATCAGCTCCATATTTCTAGATTGTTTGAGAAGCACACTCAGTCAGAACACAAAGAGATCCTAGCAAAGATAGTTTCTAGCAAAGTGTTTTTATTTTTTTATTTATTTTTTTTATAAAGTGGAATGGGAGAAAGGAGGAACATAAGATAATTCAAGGTTTAGAAACTAAGTGGGTTGGCCTTCTCAAATGTTCTCTCTGTATTAGGTAGAATGAGCTAATGACACTAGACTGGGAGGAGTGTCCCAGATCAAATTTACAGTAAGGGCGGGCAACTGCAAAGTCACCAATTATAAGAAGACACCAACAGGGAGGGACGGTGGGGAATAATACAGCTGCTAGCTACACTATTTTAGGCAGAAAACACTACAGAAATGTTTATCACAGCAGTGAGCCATTAAATGAAAGTTTTAAACAGATAAAGGAGCAAGGAGACTCGAGGGCATGCTTTTAACTGCAAACAAATCAGTTATATGATACACTCCTTGGCAGGAAATCAGAACAAACAAGCAGATGATTAACAAATGGTGAAAATTTCCAGTTAATACCTTTCACACAGTGAAACTAGCTAAAAAAGCTTTACAAACAGTGTGACAGTAAAAACCTTATGTATCAGGCCCTGTAAGGCAGACAATTTCAGTACAACCATGCAGACTAGTTTACAGCAATAACATACTGTAAAAAAGTATGCAGCAGGCAATAAAAAATGCTATAAATGACTGGAATAATCAATAACTAGTAAACATATGCAAAAAAAGCAAGATACTTATTGTTATATATTACAGATCAGAGTTGTGATCAATGCCCCTCCTCTGCTCAGCACAGTGTGTATAGACAGAAATCCTCTCAAAGTTAGGGCTTAAATACCAGAAGATACAACCTGAAACAACTTTAAAAAAGCTCAAAAGAACCAATGAGTGCTTACTCCAAGCCCTTAGACCAGTCAACCTCTACCAACCAGCAGCCAATCAACACAATCCTCTCATAAAGATAAAGAAAGGCTTCTGCTAATTCAAGATGGCCTAAGACGTGCTCAGAACAAACAACCACTGCAAACAAACAAATAGGCCTAGAGACAGCAAATCTGAACAGCTACTAGCTGCACTATTTTAGGCAGAAAACACTACAGAAATGTTTATCACAACAGAAAAACAGCAGTGAGCCACTAAATGAAAATTTTAAACAGATAAAGGAGCAAGGAAACTCAAGAGAATGCTTTTAACTGCAAACAAATCAGTTATATGATCCACTCCTTGGCAGGAAATCTGAACAAATAAACAGATGATTAACAAATGGTAAAAATTTCCAGTTAATACCTTTCACACACTGAAACTAGCTAAAAAAGCTTTACAAACAGTTTGACAGTAAAAACCTTATTTATCAGGTCCTGTAAGGCAGACAATTTCAGTACAACTGTGCAGACTAGTTTATAGCAATAAAATACAGTAAAAAGTATGCTGCAGACAATAAAAAGTGCTATAAATTGCTAGAATAATCAATAACTAGTAAAAAATAAGCAAAAAAACAGGATACATATTATTATATATCACAAATCAGAGTTGTGGTCAATGCCCCTCCTCCGCTCAGCTCAGTGTTATAGACATAGCACACTTGATTAGTAAAGGTATCGCTTCAAGAGCAAAAGAGGTTTTAACCCCTCTATACTCACCACTAATCTGGCCCATAAATGAGTATAACACCATGTTCGGCATGCAGCACCTGCAGCAATTGGAGAGACCTCAGAGGTTTCTAATAAAAAGATCAAGGGACTCCAGCATGTGCCATACACAGACCAACTAAAGTCACTGTCACTATACTCTGTATCATATAGACTTCTTATAGGAGACTTATGCCTGGCTTACAGAGCAATCTCAGACCCAAACCTAATGAACTTGCTGCATATCCGTAAATCAAACAGGACTATGGCTACCCATTCCCGGGACCTAAATATAGCCTCCAACTAAAATAGGACATGCTGGAGGGACATATTTATCTCCCAGTGACTGCTGAATCTTTGGAATAGGCTACTTATTCATGTGAAACAGAGCACCTCTATGACACTGCTCAAGACGAACCTGGATGAGTGGATGGGGCACCATAACTTCTTACCAGGAATAGCACCCACAACCCTCCTGAACATGGGCAGGTATTATTAATGCAATCTTGGGTATTAACTAACATTTCTATGGTATTACATTGGGATGAAACAGCTATGCTTGAAATGACCTCCAGGTTGATAGCCTAGTAATCTCCTATGATCTTATGAAAATATAAGCACATTATAAGACAGTGTAAAATTTGTAAGCTTTAATGAACTGTATTATAAAATTCTACCACACAATGCCATTCATTTTTTCTTCAAAAAAAGGGAGAAGTGTATTCTCTTTATTTTAAATTATTGTTGCCACTAGTATGTTGGTCATATAGTATGGTTTTATGTGTACTAGACAGCTTCAAATATCAGAAAATTGTGTGAAGGAATAAACCAAGCCTACAAATAGGGACATACCTCCAAACAATATGGACATTCCTGTTCAGCAGCTAAAAATAACATTCCTCTAAAATAGGGACAGTTGGGAGGTCTGATTGCTAGGAAACAGGCTCTGATAGTAGTTCTTTCTCTGGACTCCTTCTGGCAGAAGTTGTTCTTCAGTACAGTTAGTTCACTCTCCTAGAGCTGTTGCTCTGGAAACTAAGTTCCTTTTACACAGTACCAGGGCTTGTTTCAGCTCTATCTTTATATTACTTCCAAATGTTCATTCAACAAGTCCGTTCTTCCTAAAGTAGGCAGCTTTCCTCTGTACTCTTAAAGTAACAGATACAACTAAACAAAACACTATCTACATGTACAGAAAATTCCACTATAGATTTACACTTTTGGGGTCAGAACCATTATTTACTACTATGATTGATGGAGTTGGGGAATATGCCTTTTCCCTAATTTTGATTTTGTTCGATGTCATGTATGTATATGTATGTGTGTGTATGTGTGTGTGTGTGTGTATATATATATATATATATATATATATATATACATATATAAAACAATTGGACAAAAAAAAAAAAAACAAATGATCAATACACAAATGACAAAAAATTACTGACAAAATGAGAGAATCCCAAAACATTAATAACTTCTGTCCAAATATCAGTAAATCACAGCTGCAAAACCCAGATCAAGCATCATCTGAAAAGTGGCACTGTTTGGGAAAGGATTTTTATTAATGTAATGTGTGGGGTTAGGGTAGGGTAGCATTATGATTAGGGTTAGCACACATAAGAAGGATGAGCAGGGTGATTTCATCTTCCTGCACCATATTATTAATGTGCTAATCCTAACCCTTACTCTGCCCCTAATCCTAATCCTACACATTAGTTACTAAAAACTTTTTCCCTAACAGTACCACTTACCACGACAAAAAGACACAGAAAACACACAACACCAAACAAGCATAAAGTACAGTTTTGTACCTACCATAAATGTAGATGTTCGAGTGTTCACACTGCTGCAGTCATTACACTTGGGTTATCCTGCCATCAGGCGGTCCTGCAGTCGGCCAGAGTTCCAAAGTCTTGGTTCCGCGTCGGTTGCTGTCGCTTCTTCCCTGACGTCAGTGCGCCAGGGGTATATAAGATGCATCCGACGCCATTTTCTTCAGTTTTTCTTGCTCCATATGTCAGGTGCCCCCAAGCAGGTAGGCAATACATATTGCTAATAAAAAATATACATATGAAATAAAAACAATACCTTCAGTTACAAGCAAATACACCACAAAGGTTTAATAGGATAGAAAGGCATAGATAAGTCCAGCTAGTTCAGAGGGGATGGAGGGAGGGTAACCTGGACTGCAGCAGTGTGAACACTCGAACATCTACATTTATGGTAGGTACAAAACTGTACTATGTTCATCGTGTTACACTGCTGCAGTCATTACACTTGGGTAGAATCCCAAAGCTAAGTTTGGGTGGCTGATCTATAAAGAGTTAGGATTGGCTATGAGGCCCTGCAGAACTGCAGTTGCAAATCCTGCTCTGGATTTAGAGTAAAGAGGCAGGTGGTAATGCTTGGTAAAGGTGTGCACTGAACTCCAAGTTGCAGCCTCCAAAATTTCCTTGGTAGGTACTCCTCTGAGAAAGGCTGTTGAAGTGGCTGTTGCCCTGGTGGAATGTGGCCTAATGTTATTTGAGACTGATTTTCCATGCTGTGTGTAGCAGTAATGAATGCAGTGTCCTATCCATTTGGATATAGTCTGCTTTGAGATAGCCTTGCCCTGTGATCCTGCAGCATATGCTACAAACAGTTGCTCAGTTTTCCTGAAAGCTTTTGTTTTGTCCAAGTAGAAGCGTAGCTGCCTGTGTATGTCCAAAGAATGCAGAAGTTTCTCCCCTTTATTCTGGGGGTTTGGATAAAAAGTTGGCAAATGGATGGTTTGGTTAAGAACCACACTAGCTAACACCTTTGGCATAAAGGTAGGGTTTGTCCTTAAAGAAACCCTGTCCTGATGAAAAATTATAAAAGGTTCCACTGCCATTAATTCCTGTAGCTCTGAGACTCTTCGTGCTGAAGTTACTGCCAGGAGCAGAGCTGTTTTCCATGATAAAAATTTTAGATCGGCTGTATTGGCTGGCTCAAAAGGTGGCAGGGTTAGTTTTTCCAAAACGAATTTGAGGTCCCAAGTTGGTGTTGGTGCTCTCCGGGGCGGTCTTATGTTTTTAGCCCCTCTGAGGTACTGCTTTAGCAAGGGATGAGAGAATAAAGGAGGATCCAAGTTGTAATGTGCTGAAATGGCAGAGGCGTGGATCTTAATTGATGAGAAGGATAGGCCTCTGTCCAGCATCTCAGTTAAGTATTGTAAAATCTGAGGAATGTTTGGAACAAGAGGATCAAGGCTTTGAGCCTGGTTCCAGGTGCAGAATCTCTTCCATTTTTCTGAGTAAGCTTTCCTGGTGCTAGGCCTCCTGGCCTCCAAAATGACATCCATAACAGCTTTAGAGAGAGGTGTTGCCTGTTTGACTAGTGAATCTGCCATGCAGCCAGGTTTAGGGTTTTGAGCTGACCGTGCAGGATCTGATTGTTGTGTTGAGTCAGAAGGTGTGGAATTTGAGGCAAAATCCATGGTGGGCCTTGAGCTAAATTCCTTAAGATAGGGTACCAGTGCTGGCGTGGCCAGTCTGGAGCAATCAGGATCATCTGTGGTTTTTCTTGTCTGGCTTTTAGGAGTACCTTTGAAAGGAGAGGCAGTGGCGGGAAGGCATAAACTTTTAGGTTTTTCCAGCTGAACAAAAGAGCATCCACTTTCCATGCTTGTTTGTGATGTCTTTGTGCAGAATTTTTGTAATTGCCAATTCAGTGGGGAGGCAAAAAGATCTTTGTCTGGGCATCTCCATTTTTGTGTTACCATGCTGAAGATTTGTGGATTCAATTTCCATTCATGAGGGTCCATGATATTTCTGCTTAGATCGTCTGCCAGAGTATTTTTCTTTCCTGGCAGGAATTGTGCTTGCAGGTGAACTTGATACGTTAGAGCTGTGTTCCACAAGTTCATGGCTTGCCTGCATAGGGGATAAGAATGAGTGCCCCCTTGCTTGTTTATGTACCATATTACTGTGGTGTTGTCTGTCTTTAATAATAATTGTCCTGGATGCAGAAGGTCCTTGAAAGCTGTAAGGGCATTTTGAACAGCCAACATCTCTTTTTGATTGATGTGAAGATGCATCTGGTCTGTGGTCCACTTGCCCTGAATGCATTTTCCTGCCATGTGTGCTCCCCAGGCATAGTCTGAAGCATCTGTTGTTAGAGTCTGCCTGGCTGTGGGTAGGATAAAAGGCTGACCCTTGTTTAGGTGACATGCCTGTGCCCACCGTCGAAACTCCTGTTGTAGGCAGGGAATCATTGGTATTACTGCTTCTAAACTGTGAGCGTGTTGAGTCCAAACACTTTTTAGGTACCATTGTAATTTCTTCATATGCAGTCTGGCATATGGTATTAGTAGTATGCAGGATGCCATGAATCCCAGGGCCTGCAGAATTTTTCTTGCAGGGAGATGGGACTTTTTTGCCAGTAGTTGAAAATATTGAGTTAGTTGAACTTGTTTGTCTGGCATGAGGTAAGCCATCTGGGCCGTTGTATTTAAGCTGGCACCCAGGAATATAATCTGTTGTGAGGGCACTAGTTTTGACTTCTTTTCATTTACTGTGTACCCTAGATAAATTAGCAACCTTTTTACAAATGCCAGATGCTGTAGAAGAATGTCCTTTGTCTCTGCTTGAATGAGGCAGTCGTCCAGGTATGGATATATTTGAATTCCTTTTTGTCTGCAAAATGCAATTACTGGTGCCAGGCACTTTGTGAAGACCCTGGGCACAGTAGATAAGCCAAAGGGCAGTGCAGAGAATTGGTAGTGCATTGTACCAGCTTTGAATCTGAAGTATCTTCTGCAATTTTGTCTGATAGGGTCATGCAGGTATGCTTCTTTGAGGTCCAGAGTAACAAGCCAAGCTTTCTTGCCCAGCATGGGTAGAAGCTGCTGTAATGTCAACATTTTGAATTTCGGAATATCTAGGTAAGTATTTAGAATTGAAAAGTCTAGTATGGGCCTCCAGGCCTTGTCCTTTCTGGGGACCAGGAAGAGTCTTGAGTAAAATCCTTGTCTGTGTTCCTGTTGTGGTACTTTTTGAATAGCTCTCATGTCCATGAGGGCTGTAATTTGTTTTTGTGCCTCTGCCCATTGATTTTGTGGCAGGTCTGGTATTCCTTTTAGCCTTGGTAAAGTATGAAAGTGGAACCTGTAACCTTGAGACACAATATTCAGAATCCATTTGTCTTGGGTGATTGTTTGCCAGTTTTGAGAAAAAAGTGCGAGTTTTCCCCCTAAGGGGGCTTCCAAAAGGGAAGTGCTTGGCGTACGAAGGGGAAATTCATTGTGACTGTTTCCTGTAAGGTTGAGACTTGTCCTCACCTCCTTTTGGGGTTGAGGAGCCCCACTGTCGTTGTCTGTTTGAGCCTTGGGGTTGAGATCTGCCTCTAGGGCATCTGTATCTGCCTCTCTGTGACCTGTCTGACACTAGAAAGGATCAATTCTTTGTTGGCCAATTTCTGCTAAATCGAGGTGGCTGTACCTGTAAGAAATCCTTGACTATTTGCATAGATTTAGCTTTATCCTCCATTTTCTTTAACACCGCTTCTGCCTTAACACCAAACATGGTATCATGCTGTAAAGGAGCGTCCAATAATTTTGCCTTAACATGATCAGGTAAACTCTGTTCTTTTAACCAAACATGGCTTCGAATCACAGAACCTGTAACTGCGGCTCTACAAGAGGCCTCTAAAGAATCAAAACCACATTGCAGAGTATGTTTTCCCACCTGTTCAACAGCATGCAATAAATCCTGCATTTCTTTACAATCAGGAGCTTCTGAGCTTGCAAGCATTTTCTGTTTTAACTGAGCCATTAAATATTGTTGGTACTTAAGCATGTGAAACTGGCAATTTAAAGCTCTTACTGCTAAAGTTGCAGAAGTGTAAACTTTCTTCCCCCATCTATCCAAAGCTCTGGAATCTCTGTCAGAGGGTACTGGATTTTTTGCAATGGAAGCCTTAACCCCTTTTGGACCCTGGGAAATAGTTTCTGGATCAGCAGAAGGGTTTTTATAAAGAAACTTGTGAGAGTCAGGGACTCTATAATACCTATCTGGCTTGGCTGGTGCAGGGGGCAAAGAATCAGTAGATAAGCTGGATTCAGAGAACACATCATCTACAATGTCTAGCACAGGCGGAATAGCCAGGGGCCTGTGCTGAGGCAATAAGAGGAAATCCCTGAGCCTTTTCTTGGATTCTGTGTAATCATGACTTTCCCAATGGAAATGCTCCCTCATGGTATGTCAAGTTTCCCCAAATGAATAATCCTCAGGAGGAGAGGCTGAAGGGATAGATTCTTCAGCATCAGCGTCCTCATAGTGGGGTAGAGAGTATCCCTGGTCTGAAGAGGAATCAGAGGAAATGGAAACCTGATCAGAGGAATCATAGTCTGTATTGTGCCTAGGCCTTTTCTCCGGAGGGGGATGGGAACCCCTGATTAGAGTAATGAGGTCTTCAGCCATTTTAAGCATCTGTTTCTTAGGCATGGAGGACTGTCCAGGAGAATGCTGTATTTGTTTCTTTGTCTTTAATGGTACTTTTGTCTTGGCTGTTGTTTTAATGGTAAGTTGTGAAGGTCTGAAAACACCCTCAGAAGCCGATGCCTGCTCAGCGGCTCCGGACCCATCTGAAGGATTAGTTTCTGTAGGCCCAATACCTTGAGTTTCCAGAGGCTTAGCTGTCTCCACATGGGAGTCGGAGGCAGCCTGTGGCTCTGAGTTAGCGGGTGTCAGGGGCTGCGAAAGCGCCTCACTGAGAACCGGTGAACCGGCGACTGGCCTAGAAGAGGTTTTGTCGTCGGTTTTGGACCTCGGATGCCTGTCTTTATCCTTGTCCTTGCGTTTTTTCGGTATTGCGGTCATCGGTTGATCCGACGGCATAGTATAATTGAACCTTCGTCCAAAGTAGTGCACAGCAAAATCAAAACATCTTTTTACAGTGCGTTTGTTAAATCTAGCACAAAACCGACAACTAGTGACGTCGTGATCAGAGCCTAGGCATGGAATACAGTAAGAGTGGAAGTCCTTATGAGGTATTTGCTTCCCACAAGAAATACAATTATTAACTTTTTCTGACATTGGTCTGAGGCAAGAAAAAAGTTTCCCCAACGGGGTACTTAGCTTTATTGAAGACTTCGGATCTGAAATTCGACTTCAAAAATCTCAGGAGTTGGCCGACCGTCACTTGCGAACTGCTTCTGCTTCGGGCACCGCGCGGCAAGAAAGACTGAAGAAAATGGCATCGGATGCATCTTATATACCCCTGGCACACTGACATCAGGGAAGAAGTGACAGCAACCGACGCCGGACCAAGACTTTGGAACTCTGGCCGACTGCGGGACCGCCTGATGGCAGGATAACCCAAACGTAATGACTGCAGCAGTGTAACACGATGAACATCACTAAATCTCTTCCCTTACCTACTCTAACCCTGACCTGTAAGCACTCATACATACACACTATTTGCAATAACAGAATCTTGCACATTCTCATCACCACCACCTTTTCTTTTCAGTCAGATATTCCTTTTTCTGCTCACTTCTACATACCTGCACTATATAAACTTTGAATTCAAACAATCAGATGTGATCCACTGAAATGTGTGGTTACTCATTTGTGCTGTCATTCATTTTTTTTGTCAATCGTTTATGAGGAATTATTGAGTTGGTTCTTGGTTAAAGGGCAGATTTTAGTTATGAAGTGGGATATGTACCAAACTGCTATGTTCATAAAGATTATTATCGAGGGTGTATTCCAACTGGCTACAATCATGCTGCTTTTAGAGGTACCGGTAGGACCTGTAACAAAGGAGAGTACTTACACTGGATGAGAACAGCATTTACAAGCCATAAGCTCTCTCTCCATATGTACTTCTTCACTCTGTACCATCTACTTGTATATCTTGTAATATTGTGTTTTCTTGCTAATATAAATGTCTAGTTACCATCAGCCTCATAACAATGTACCTGCTTACTTGTAATTCTTGTAATTTTTATGTTATCTGCATAAAATCTGTAAATTCTCTGTATGTATTTTTTATGTTATATGTATAATGTTTGTACACACTCTGTATGCACCTTTTATGTTATCTGTATAAGGTTGGTGCACTTTCTGAATGTAACTGGAGCTTTTCTCCCCAGGCCTCTACTGAAAATGGTTTCTTTCTGACCCAGTTGGACTATCCCAGTAAACAAATCTCAAATAATAAGTTTATTTATTTTTATTTTTTATTTTATTTTATTTTATTTTACATTTGTTGACCGGGCTAGTCTAACTGGATACATGTCCATTTTCAGTAGAGGCCCGGGGAGAAAAGCTCCTACAAGTTACAAAGACAAGTATGCAATATAACAATAGACAAGTTTACAAAAAAATTGTTAGATACAATAAAAAATGACATGAAATAAAAACACTTGGTAACAATTTTCGTAAGGGATACTCATAAAAAAAGAAGTAAGACTTTTTTTTTTTTTTTTTTTTTTTTTATCAGGTGAGAGTAGAAGTTCACTATTATCAGGGAAGTATACACTATATTTGCAAGAGCAATAGGAACCAAGATTAGTTATGAAATTTTTGTATATTGGGTATAGTCAGTCAGGGTTGGAGCAGGGACAAAGCCAATGATTCCTTAGATATTGTTTAAGATGCTTTTTGAATAGATGTGTGGAGTCAAGTGAAGACAGTTCTATTGGAAGTTGATTCCAGCTTTTTCCTACTGTGTTGGAAAAGAGCGAGTCCCCTGCTTTGTTGTTTGGTTTGACACTAGAAACTAGAGGTTTGCTAGCTGAACGAAGTGTAGGGAGATTTTTGTAGGGGGTGATTAGATTAGTGAGGATTGGTGTATTATTGGGGTGATAGAGGATTTTTTGGGTTATCACAAGTTGCTGATAGAGTAGCTTATTATGCAGTTCAAGCCATCCCAATTGTTTGAGGTTATGACAGTGGTGAGTTCTATAGGGGGAACAGGTAGCAAATCTAGCTATGTTGTTATAAGTTTATTCATGTTATTTCTAGATAGATTAGTATAAATAGCAGAAGCATAGAAGAGGGTAGAGGAAAAGTGGATCTGTGCAAGAGTAATTCTGGCTGGAGGGGTAAGGAAGGGCTTGATTCTATAGAGAGTGCCTAATTTTTTGTTGACAGTTTTTATTGTTGAATTAATGTGTTCATCGAAGCTAAGGGAGTTGTCAATTGTAACTCCCAGTAAGCGGGTAGAGGTATCAGGGACTATATTAGTGCCATTGCTAGAGGTTACTGTGAAGTTAGGAATAGATGACTTAGGAGTAGAAGCAAAGAGTAGTAGCTTTGTTTTTTTGGGGTTCAGAAGGAGGCAGTGTTGCATGAACCATTTTTCAACAGTGTTTAATACTGATTGGGTTTGGAGTTGGAGAGAGTGAATAGATTTGGCAGAACTAATTAATGTCGAGTCATCTGCATATTGGATGCAGGTGGCTTGTGGAATATTGGTATGTAGATTGTTAATAAATAATGAGAAGAGAAAAGGACCTAAAATAGAGCCTTGAGGTACACCGATTGTCACTGGGAGGGAAGAAGAAAGGGTATTATTCCAAAGGACAGCCTGCTGTCTGTTTTCAAGATAGGATTTAAACCAAAGAAGTGATTGTGAGTCAAGTGATTGGGCTTTTAGGATTTCCATGAGTAAGTTGTGATTCACCATATCGAAGGCCTTAGAGAGGTCTAAAAATAGGGCCGAATTGAAAGTATTGTTGTTGCGATTTTCATTAATAGAGTTGGCGAAGGACAGTAGAGCAGTAGTAGTGCTGTGGAATGGTCTAAAGCCATGTTGGCAATTGGCAAGCAGATTATTGTGCATAAGGTGGTCAAGTAGCTGTCTATGTATGCATTTCTCCATTATTTTAGCAATGGGTGAGAGTAAGGCTATAGGCCTAAAATTAGATAGCTCAGTAGATGAGCCGCCTTTGTGTAGGGGGATAATGTGGGAAACTTTCCATATGGATGGGATTTTGCTTTCAGAGATGGTTCTATTTATAAGGATGGAGATGGGGTAGGCAATGGCTTTAGCTGCTATTTTTAGGTATTCTGCTGGAAGGCAATCAGCAGAAGGGGTGCAGGGTTTGAGTTTTTGAAGGAATTTAGAAATGAGGGATGTAGGAACAGGTTGTAAATGAAAAGTAGGAGTTGTAGGATTAGGGGTGTTAAGAGGCAATGTGGTGCTTGGTGGTATAGAATTTGCAAGGTTTAGAATGGCTTCAGTAAAATAGTTATTGAAAGCATCTGGAATCTGGTTGGAGTTATTTTGGAATCCAGAAGGTGAAGGTGTTTTAGAGTGTCCTGGTTGAAGTAGTTTGTTAATGCCTGACCAGAATTTTTGAGGTTGTGCTTTTTGGGATTGAAGGAGTTTAGAGTAATAGTCTTTTTTATCTCTGAGAATGTCTTTCTTGGTGGCATTTCTTAATTGTTTGAAAGAAACGTGATCTGATGGACTTTTAGAAGCTCTCCATTTGTTCCAAATTTTATTTCGGAGGTGGATCTTTTGTCTAGTTTCCTTTGTTAGCCAGGGGGCAATTTTGGTCTTTAGGCAGGAGGATCTAATTGGGGCATGGGAGTTTAAGATTTGTATGAATTTTGTATTGAAAAAGGTTACTGCTTCATCTAGTTGGAGGTTTAGCATAGGAGACCAGTCACATGCTTTGAGTTCATTTTGGAAGGATTGGGGATTGAAGATTTTTTTGGAGCGGCAGGTTATAATATTATGGAAATTAGGACAATGTGTTTTCTGCCTAATAACATAGGTTATCATGTGGTCACTAATATCGTCAGGAAGGATTCCTGGTTTATAGGTAGTAAGATGGCTATTGAGAAGGATCCAGTCTAAGGTGGTAGCTTTATTACTTGGTTTATGGATTCTGGTAGGAGTGGTAATTATTTGAGAGAAACCATGTAGATTTATGTGATTGGTAGGATTGTGTAAAGAGCAAGTTATCCAGTCTATATTAAAGTCTCCTAGAATAATGGTTTCTTGAGGCAGGTGTGAGGAGAGGTGATAGAGTATGTTTTCAAGTGTATTTATATTATTTCCTGGAGGAAGATATATACAAATAACATAGATGGATTTGGAGTTATTTTTAAGTTTAAAAAGTTATTTTGCTACATTTTCATTTTTTAAGTTGAAAAAATGTTTTAACATATTTTATTGTGAGTGAGATTTTATTCCAAAGTTTGGAGACATATATGGAGTAAAGGGCTTTGCCATTAATTATTGTTAGTGGCTTTATGAGTTTGGACTAAATACTGGTCTTTGAATCTGAGGTTTCTGGTGGTGGTGTACCATTGAAGGAGGTTTACAATAGATGGAGCTGTGTAGGCTGGTGTAATATTTTGAAGGCTGTTTTTATCTGTGCATAAACAAGTAAGTTTGGAAGTTTTAGTCAATATATTTGTTTGAGAGCAGTTCACTGATGAGCATTGTAACTGAAGTTGACAATGAATTTAGCAATTTTTCTGTAATGTTGGCCTAGCTTGTATAATTGCTTTGACTGTAAGTTTCTGAAAATAGAAGTATATAGTATACTAGGTCATAGGAAGGAGGCAGTTGTGGCTATTCTGTTATGGTTTGTAAGGTATGTCTTTGCCTTGTATAGCAGACCAAGTGTACAATTAATTAGTTTTTTGGCAACGAATAGGATATGATGGCCATATTATAAGTTGTCCTCAGTGATACTCCACCCAAAATAGTAATGACATACCTTAAATATTTTTACTCCTATACCTCTCCTATAAGGCTCATTCATACAACATGTGGATTAAGATTCGCAAGAAATAAATTAACAGTAAATTAAAAGTTAAATAGCGGCAACTAATGGATCAAAAACAGCCCACCAAATCTAAAGCAAATACCATACAATATTACAGTGGAATCCCGCTATAACAGACTTCAAAGGACCTTACAAAGTAGTCCGTTATATCCAAAGTCCGCTATATCTGGAGGTGGTCTTGCCATGCACAAGGATAAACAGTCTGAAAAGCACCAAATCTATAACAGTCTCATACCATTTAGAGATCCTTGATAGTATAGACCCTTTATAGAGCACCCCATTAGTATAGACCCGCTTAGAGCACCCAATTATACCACACTCCTCCATTTTCTTTCTCCACTGTGAAAATAAGATTTATCCTAGTATTATGGATGGTCAGTTTCCCCTCCATTTCTCCTACCAGCCTGATTGACATGGGTATCCTGAGCCAGTGTAGCAACTGCCTCATGTACTCTGACAACCATCTACTCCTAAATTACCCAAGTACAATTTGTGAGAGATGCATCTACACTAAGAATCTGGAATCCTTGCTTTCTTGTGCACAGAACAGTAACACCAAACAGGTTGTCATCTCGCATACTACACCTCCTATGCAAACCATGCACACATAAACCATTATACTCAGAGGTACTCACCAGAAACCTACCTAAACACCAAAGACCTACCAAACACAAACATGCTACACCTAATACAGCACCTACAGCACTCAATACACATAAAAACACAAGCACCAGTATCTCACCAAATAAGCCCCTAAGACAAAGCACATCTAAACCAAATTTTTTAGTCATAGATGACTCCATTATGAGACAAACAGATGTCCTACTCACCAGGCTGGACAAGAAGAAGGTTATGGTCAGCTGTCTATAAGGTGCCAGGATCCATCAGATCACACATGCACTCAAGTCTCTCAACAAGTACCGTTATGACGCCATCATAGTTCACGTTGGTGTGAATGACTTGAGATTACCTAATTGGACTATATGAAGAGAGACATGATTGAGCTCTGTGAATATGTGTCCCAGGCAGATATGTCCCTAGCTTTGATCAACATTTTACCTTTGCCCGAGATAATACCACAATATGAACAAAAATGATTGACTTCAATAATTGGCTAAGTTTCTGGTGTCATTCTAAGGGGATCCAGTTCATGTCAGCCTGGGATGACATGGTTGATACACCATGCTGATTTGCCAGAGTTGGTCTTCACCTGTCACCTCTAGGCTTTCATTTACTGGCTAAGGCACTTGCCTAACCCATAGTGCATTTTTTAGACAAGATCTCAAGAACAAAATGTCCGACATGAAAATATCACTCACAAATAAATTAAAGGTTATGCTGCTAAATGCTAGGAGTTTACATCAGAAACTGCACTCTCTGGAAGCACTCCTCTCCCTGAAGGATGTTGATGTCTGTGCAATCACAGAAACTTGATTCAGGGTCACAAAAGTACCCCAGCCTTGCAAGGCTGCAATGCCTTTCACACTTGCAGACCACAAAATGAATGTGTGAGAACCAAACGATGGGGAGTATTTGTCTTCATCAACTATAAATACACTGGTTAAACAGGAAAACTACATGGAGTTACTCCAAGTTCAACAAACTGAGTCATTGTTAGCTATAGCCCCCCTTCAATGAACCAAGATACCCACACTGTTTATTTAGACCTACTTGAATCAATCACATTACAACCAAACACTCTAGTCATGGGTGATTTTAACTATCCCTCCATTGAAAGGGAAACTTATACAAGTACCAACATGCTCACACAAAGGTTCCTGGACTTTGTTTATACTAATGCCTTGGAACAAATAGAATGTAACCCCACAAGGGGCTCAAATATTCTCAACCTGGTCCTCACCAACATTGGTCTCCATTGCACCACCATAAGTATAGGATCCTCACTGGTTAAATCTGATCAAAAGTCAGTCACTTCTGAAGTAGCTATAACACCTCTTAGGTGAAATCAGGCTAAACATTTTAACCAAAGCTAATTATACCCTCCTAAGTAATGGCATAAATAATTTCCAAGCTCCTGTTTCCACAGATGCCACTGACAACTATACTAAGGTATGCACAAATGCTCTGTATAAACACTTAATACAAATGTATTGACCCAGCTGTACCTGATAGGATCAAAACAGGATCCTCAAGAAAAAATAAGCCTCCCTGGTGGGCATCTGACTTTAATAAGTTATACAAAAAGAGGAAGACGTTGCTGTCTAAAAATAAAAAAGAAAGGTCCCAGTACTAGAAGAACACCCTCCTCTGCTTGAACAAACAAATAAGACAACTTGTAAAATCCTATAAGGGCAACTTCAAAAATAATTTAGCAACCATAGCTAAAGATAACCATAAGACATTCCTCAGCTATATCTGTAGCCTAAAAGGTAGGAACCAGCCATGTGCTGAACTAGCTGTGGATGGCAGCACACATACACTGATCCTGCGAAAGGTTTGGTGAAAATTTCACCTTCCTGTCTCCTCCTGCCACTCCATAAAGCATTCCCTCTACATCTGTCCCACCTTGCATCTCCAAAGAACAAGTCACTAATGCTCTTTCCAAGGCCAAACAACACAGTCTGTATGGGACCGGATGGCATCCCAGGTTGCATTGTAAATGGTCTAAAACATCAGTTAGCAACTCCATTAGGTACTGTCTTCAACCACAGCCTGAGTTCCATTTTTGTCCCTTCTGAATGGAAAACAGCAACTGTCATCCCCCTTCATAAAGGGGGCACAGCATCAGACCCTGGGAACTACAGACCCATAAGCTTAACCAGCCTTATCTGTAAGGCCATGGAATGAATCATCATGGACCTTATAAATAAGGATATAGATGATCTCCAAACCCTTGATCCGACATAGTTTGGTTTGTCGGCAGGTCATGCCTGTTAAACCTGGTGGACTTCTTCAAAAATGTCACCAGAGCCATAAACAAAGGCAAGTCTATGTATGCAGCTGACCTTGACTTAGTCAAGACCTTCAAGACAATCCCACATTCAGGCATCATTGATAAACTCCCCCAGTTGAATATCAACCCTTATGTTGTCAGGTGGGTTGCTAACTGGCTCACCGACAAATCACACTCAATCAAAGTCGTGAACTTTACCTCAACCAGCAGATCTGTCACTAGTGGGGTTCCACAGGTATCAGTGCTGGGCCCCCTATTGTTTGTAATATACTTCTCAAACGTTCAGGCAAAACAGAGGGGCTGTGGCTGAATAACTTTTCTGATGACTACAAATTAGGTACAATTACTGACTCCCCAAATTATGTCAATATACTTCAAGAGGGACTTACACAAACCAATGATGGGTGCCAGAACCATAGACTCGAACTCAGTGCTAAAAAAAAGTTATCATCCCCTTTGGTAAAAAGGATATCCCTGCAGACTGTCATATAAATAATAATACCCTAAGTAATAACTCAGTAGTGAGAGACTTGGGAACGCAAGTTGACTGTAGCCTAAACTTTGATTGCCATGTGTCTACTGTGGTAAGGAAGGCATTCTATGTTACACACCTCATTAGCAAAAGAGGTCATAACACCCCTGTACACGACCCTCATCAGGCCAATAACTGAGTACAATGCTCCCTTTGGTATGTACCTTACCAGGCAGCTGCAGCAACTTGAGAGATCTCAGAGATTTCTAACCAAGAAAATTCAGGGTCTCCAGCACATGCCATACATTGACAGAGTGAAGTCATTGGCACTGTACTCAGAGAGCAAACTACTTAGAGGAGATTTGTGCCTGGCCTACAGTGCAATCTCAGATTCAAACCTAATGGAAATGCTGCACATCTGTAAGTCAAATGGGACCAGGGTCACCCACTCCAGGGACCTTAACCTGGACTGCGACATAAATGGGACCAGCTAGAGAGACAGATATGAATCAGAGGTTGCACTTCTCTGGAATAGGCTACCAGTTCACATCAAACAAAATCCCTCTATAACCCTGTTTAAGCGCAGTCTGGATGACTGTATGGGGAAACTGTAAATCCCTGCCAGGGATTTCACCTATGACTCTCCTAGATATGGGTAGTCATTGCTAACTAAGAGCTCAAGTTTAGGCAAGATCCTTTATATTGGGTTTCTCTAGTATTATACTGGATACACATGGCTAGGCTTATAAATACTTTTGGGTCAATAGCCCAGTACCCACCTATGAACCAATGAACCTATGAACAAAATCTAATATTACAAGATGGATGCTCATTGCTTTAGGGAAAATTATATGTCATTTGTTAATCCTTCCTAAATGAGGATTCACAAAAGTGAAATCAGAGAAAAGGCAGTGGAATGAGAAACAGATGAAATCTATAAAATACTGTTGTGCATTCCTATGGCAACCCACTTTTACTGGCTGATAGAGTACTGAGCCTAGCAGTCACCACCCTACCTATGTGTTCTTAAGTTTGAGTATCCTCAGGTTCATCGAATGAAGTAGACAGCAGAAGCTGGACAACTTCATCTAAGCTGAAAATAACCTCTTGCTACAAGCATACAGGACCCATGGGCACCACTTGTTAGGGAGAGGAGATGCTTACTAGCCTCTTGGGGACCATGTCTAGGAGGTAGCGCTAGGGCTACATCAACAAATGTTCAGCGTGCTGTCATCTGTGCATAGTCTGCTGTTCCCTGCGCTGGGATGGAGTTGACTGGTTTAGTGTGTAGCTTCTGGGAGGGTGACAGCCAGCAGCACCAATACAGTGGTGAGGACATGGAGTGCAGGGATGATGTCATACTAGTATATATGAAGACTATGGTTGACTCCATATTTGGTTGGAGAAGTATATAGCCAGGGTGACTAAATTGGGAGGCCATCACAAGGTACACAGTCCTCACATATCAGACTAGGGGTATCTTGCTCCACATTCCCACATTGTGGACAATGACAACCACCAGCCATCGGGGCAGAGTACTTTCTTAGTGGACTCTGAACAGGTCCTGTTTCCCCTAGTGGCATGACATAGGTTCATAGGTATATACTAGGCTTATGACCACCAAGGCCCTTATAGGCCTAGCCATGCAACCCAAATGTGACCCACAAATATGATTTATATGGGGGTGATTTACTGACTGTGTCTGTCCATCAGAGACATAGGTGCCAGACCAGGGCTGAATTTCCTATCACTGTCCATTGGCCATTACAGGCCAGCACAGTGGCTCCAGAACAAGGTGAGGTAGTACCACTCACAACCAGTCATAGTAACCTACTGCCATCCCATCCATGTCACCGGAGGACATGGTCTATGACACAGAGTACCTCTCGCCACAAGACACCTATCTCTGCCTCCACTGACATGGCCATCAGCCTAGGTTGTACTGTCAGCCACATGATGACTTCTGTGACCCACTGCACTCTCTCTCCTGCATGGCATATGTGGATATGACTGATGCACAGTGTAACTCAATAATGTACTGTCCAGCATAGCTTTTATGTACTAATGTATGTATGCATCATGTTTGTTCTGTATTGCATCACACTGACACTGTGTGCTCATCAGAGGCCCATATAGGTAGAACTAAATGATGATACTCAGCCTTTGCTGCCATTTGTTGTGCTCAACATTGTTTTCCAGATTGTGGTGCAGATGCTACTCACCATCTCTCAGCCAGACTGTCATCAGTGAATTTTATTTTATTTTTATTTATTTAACACCTGTTTACTGGGATAGTCTGAGTGAAAGCCCTTTTTCAGCAGAGGCCTGGGAGAAAAGCTCCAGTGACAATAATAAAAACAGAAGTCATGCATATAAGAAGTACATAGTTATGTAGTATAAAAATGTACAGCAGTAAAAATTAAAGAACAAACAAATTAATTAGTTATTGACATTGACAAGTGTATACACAACGAGGGTTATGTAGTAGTAAATAAGGCAGGTGAGCACAAAATGAATGATAGTGACATGCTGGTTGTGACACAGATGGCTGTAGTCAGTCCAGAATTTTCCTTTTTTAGGATGGATGGATGGATGGATAGATAGATGGAGGGATCGTCTAAATGCTTACTGTTAATATTATGCAGTATGCAGCATGCTGTGACCATCCTGCAAGCAATGTCATGGGTGTACTGCAGAGAAAGGCATAGCCAGGCCATTCAAAGCCTGGGAGGGACTCTAATTTGGTGCAGCTCCCCCAACAAAGACAATAAATAAATAAATAAATAAATAAAAGCTTTAAGCCAGCTTGAAGGAAAAAATATTTCACTTTTTAAGCATAGAAAAGTTTCTGCATTTGCTTTTCAAGGTTATGTTGAGCAAAAAATAAAACTTTATTTTTAATAATATTTTAACAAATGAATCTAATCTAGACTTCAGTTATAATGCAGCAGGCAGGCAGCACTCATTTCTTGCTTGTACTGTGCTGGCATGGCTGGTAGTCAAGTAACTTTGTAGCTACAAAGGCTAGTTTGGATGCCTTCTTTTTTTTTTTTTTGTTAGTTCCAAACTCACTTTGTTTCAAGTACCATCCATTGTGCCTTCTCTTGTGTTTGCTCTCTCTGGAAACAGAAGAAGAATTTTCCCCAGGTAGGATTGCAGGCAAGTAAGGAAGACCCCCAGGCTTCTAGACCCTGGATCTGTCCCAATAAAAAAAAAAATAATAATTTAACAAACAATGCTAAATTAAAGCTAGAGGCTAAATTAAATGTTCTTCTCAGCTGGTAGCTAAATATCTGTCTACAAACAAGCAAGAAAAAATCACCAATCAATTTTACTTTTAAGTCACAGTTACTGTTGAGGATGCCAGATATAAAATCCGGCTAACTGCCTGCACTACCCCACCTGCTCCCAATCAGAAGCCTTTGGGCCAGTGCGCAAGGCTCATCCCTTGTGTGAAATGCAAGAAGAAGTGAACATACATATAATACGAAGCTGAAAGGTGGTGGGAAGCAGCAAGGATTGCATGAATCAAAACAACACATTTATCTTCACTTACAAACTTAAACAATGAGTAAAATGGTCACACAGACAAACCAGAGAGTAAAAACTACTAGAAAAATCCAGCCAAACTACAGTTTCCAGTTTGTAGTTCCTTAAACCTGTTGTATTAGAGGCACATGGGATAGATGCAAATGACCCCTTAAGGACATCAGGTGTTTCAGCTATATGGCAGTTCTGAATGTCCATGACTTTTTTCTTTTTAAGTCTGTTATGGACAAATTCAGGTCAATAAAGCCAAACCCTGAATTTCTGTCATATACTACACCTGACACTCTGCCATTTGGCTGCAGCCCCTCTGATTCTACCTTTGACCTCTTTATTCAGACTTCCTTTCTACTCAACCACCCTTCCCAGATTCTTGAAGCTGTTAACCTGTTCCACCATTTTCCCTTCTATCTCAGTTTTCAGCTTCTGAACTTCACCATTTGCTGCCATTACAACTGTCTTATTTGTACTCAGTTTTATCCCATGCACCTTCAGTTTTATCCCATGCACCTTCAGTTTTACATTCCATTCCCCTATCTTTGCTGAAGTTCTTGCTCAGAGTTTGCCTGTAATGCCACATTGTCTGCATACAGCAACTTTGTTGACATTGTTATGGAAAATACATTCTCTCATGATTATTCTTCACAAAATGCATATTAACTTGCAGTTTCTTCATAAACAAGTTAAATAAAATGTTTATAATATGTTGATGTTAAAAGTAAAAGATGCATGATTATGAAAATATAGTTTCATATAAGTTGTAGCTTTGTATTTCAAGTGTCTTACAACTGCATTCTCTCTATAGTGTACTGACAGAAAATTCAAGGCAAAGTAAGTGCTGAAGGAGTTTAGGGATGTTACTATGTATAAAGGAGTCTGGTTTCAGAATGTAACGGAAGGAGGAAAGAAAATACAATGTGCCAAGAATCTTTTGTAAGCTCTGCCCTTCTCAGGCTGGGGATGAATCATTGCAAGAACGTCTGTAATATATGTTGTTTGTCTTTCGGCTTTTCCTGGTAAGGGGTCACCACAATGGAACTCTGGTCCGCTAATGATTGACAGTAGATTTTTATGAAACGCCAAGGTGTCAGCTCGACGCTCAACCAAGGCACGCCTGTTTACGCACGCATGTCTTTTGAACGCTACCCAACCACGGGGAGGACATGCAGACTCCACACAGAAGGCACTCCCAAGCCCAGCCGAGAATCGAACGGGAGAACCTCTTGCTGTGAGGTAACAATGCTACCGCCGTACTATATACTAGTACTAAATGATACAAGGTCAAACGACAGATTGTTAGGCCAGGCTGTCTGTGTTTTAAAAAAACATATTTGTCCAAGTGTTCACATGAAGCTTTAAGCAAGAAAAACGAGGGCACAAATTATTTTAAAATTGTATGATCTGTTATAATCTATATTACATCAAAGTTCTGCATGCATGAAGTTGATAAGAAAACACATGTATGTACTATTATTATTATTATTATTTGTTTTGAGACTGATCTGAAATTTTGTGAAGGCAGTCTCCCAGCACTGTTTATGGAATAAACCACTACTTTGCACATCCTGAATCATTATTCATGACTCAAGACTAAAAAGGTAAAACTCTTTGTTATTTATTTGTGAACTTTAACAATATTTTCACTCCAACCTGTTTGCTAATGTAGTCCATTACCAATATGAAAAGCAGTGGGCTCAGAGCTAAACCCTGGTGCATACCCACTCCCACTGGGAAGCCCTCTGTGAGACCGAACAGTGTTCGTACTTGAGTCATTGGGTCCTTGTACATAGCCTGTACTAATTCTATCAATGTTTCTGGGATTTTGAACTAGCGCAGGACTGCCCGAATCAGCTTTCTTGGGACCTTGTCATATGCTTTCTCCAAGTCTAGGAATGCCCGGTTGGGCTCTTTCCTCATCTCTAGCTTCTTCTCCAATATCTGTTTCACTGAAAACATTGAGTTGGTTGTACGGCATCCTGATCTGAATCCAAACTGCTCATCTCCCATCTTACTTTCTACCACTCTGTGTATTCATATATCAATTACCCTTTCCAAAACTTTCATGAAATGTGGCAGGAGTTTAATATCACTGTACTGTCTACAGTTGTGAATGTCTGCTTTGTCCTTGAACACTGGCACTAGTATACTTATTCCTCGGTCATCTGGGATGCGCCTTTCTCTCCACACTGCTATGAGTGCCCTCAGAAGCCATTTCTCCCCTCTTCCCCATCATCTTTATCATATTTGTCATGACCTCATCTAACCCTGCTACCTTCCCTGACTTAATTTTCCTTAGTGCTGTTCTTACTTTTTTGTATGGTGGGCTCCTCCTCTTCTCTCATTGTAGGCTGTGTCTGGGATAGTACAGCTTCTGTGGGTTTTTCTTCATTCAGAAGCTGCTGGAATTATTCCTTCCATCTGCCTTTGACATCCTATGGATTGTTAAGTAAGTTGTTGCTGCTGGCATCCCTTAGGGTGTCTGAATATCTTCTTTAACTTTCTGACTTTGCCTTGCAACCTGCTATAGTTTATTTGTGCCATCTACTGACTTCCTTTCCAGAAGCTGATAGTGTGCCTTTGATGCCTTGTTCTTTGCTGTTCAACTGCTCTCTTAGCCTCTTTGTTAGCCAACCAATATTCCTTCATGGCCTAGTCCATCTTTTCTATCTCCCACTTTTTCCTGCATTCCTTCTTTCTTTAAAGACTTCCTGGACTTCTGCATTCTACAACCAGCTTTCCTTATGTACTTTATTTCCATATCTGGCACAGTCGCATATCTGTTCTGTAGTCCTCACGCAAGCTGTTTTGAGGTGCTGCCATTCTTCTTCATATCCACCTATTTCCTCTTCTTCTTGAGGTGTTAGAGTCCTGAGTATTTCCTTGAATTGTTGTGCTTTCTCTCCAGCCAACTTCCAGCCTGGTCTCTGTTGACCATACAGCCTTCTCTGACTACTACTTGCAGCTGATTGTAGCAACCAGTGGTTTATGCTGTGGCTGACCATTTTACTGGGGATGAGACTTTGCAATCATTGATTATACCCCAGTGCTTTTTCCTTATTAGGATGAAATCTACTTGAGTTGTTTGTTGGCTGCTGTTGTATATGGTCTTGTGACTGTCTGACTTTCTGAATCATGTGCTAGCTACTTCAAGTCATTTGCCAGACAAAAGCCTAGAATGGCTTCTCCTTTATTCCTGCTGCCCCACCCATGTGGACCCAGGTAGTCCTCATATCCTGTTCTGTCTGACCCAATATATGCAGTCAAGTCACCCATTATCAACACCAATTCATGCTGTCCTGCTTTATCTAGTAGGTCCAACAACTGCTGTCTGAATGCATTTGTTTCCTCACTAACACAGCCCTGCTGTGAGGCACAGGCTGAGATTATGAATAGTGCCCTATCATTAGGCTGGAGTCTGATTGCCCATGAGTCTGTAACTAATTCTGATGCTATCCTCTTACTGTCTTCTGAAGCCTGTACCTCACCACAATGTCCACTCCACTTTTAGCCTGTCCTCTTCCTCCTCCTGAATGGTAGACTCTGGATCCCAAGCCAAATGGCTTTGCTGCACTGTCCTTCTATATTGTCTCATAGATACATAGGATGTCCAGCCTCCTCCTTACTATCATGTCATCCACTTGCAATATGTGTCCTGTCAGTAAACCTACACTGAGTGCAGAAATTCATACTTCATGTTTAGCAGGTTGAGCGGTTTACATCCAGCTTTCACTCAACAGAGCTATCCTAGGTAAACCCAGTAGGGCAATTTGATACTAACCGGCCAGTAGCTTATTGACCCAGTGCTGTTGTCCAATAGGAGCATGTACACTTCTCTCACCATTAGCATGGGTCCCTGGCATTGGTTGGAGTAGGCTGGGTCCTATACCCACTTTTCACCAGAAAATACCCATGCCCATTTGGCAACATTAATCAACACAACCAAATCACCTACAGCCATATTTTATACTGGCTAGCCCTGTCACAGGATGCAGTCAGTCATCCATTTACTCCTATCAGGAGTATAATCATGAGTATATGGCACAATATAGTAGATGCCCAAAGCAGTTGGTTTATGTCGCTCATCTTGTGTCTATTCAATAAGGCAATGAGGCTGGGTGTTCATTTAAGTAGTTTATTACACACAACATATCAGGATGAAGAACGGTAACATTAAACTTAAACGAACTAACTGACTGACTAGTACACACATGTATGCTTACACCTCAGCTGCTCACTACAAAATGGCACTCTTGCTTGCAAGTGCCCACTGACTGGAATGGCTCTTAAAGGAACATACACACTCTGATCTACAGTTTATACAGATCTGCATCCTATAGGGCAACATGCAGAGTATGTGATGCTGCGCACACTCCATTCTGTTGGTGATTTTGAGATGGAAACACTCAGCATGTTTTTCAGAGGTGGGAGGAACCCACAGAGACACATGAAGAACATGCAAATTCCAAACAGACATTGGATGGAGGTCAGGATCAAACCTTGTACCTTGGACATGGGCAGCAAAGACCTTAATCATTATGCCAACTGGAATATAGGAATAATACTAGGCAAGATATCATGGGGAACATAAGATGCCTAGCCATATACACCTTTAAGCAGACAAACTTAAAAGTTCTTGCCACCCTTTTCAAGCACAGCTCTCACCTCCCAAATCAAGCAGGATTGTATATGATAACCCTGGTTACATTTGTGTCTACCCTACCAGTCATCAAGACTAACCTTAAAGGTAGCTAAAGTAGTACTTTGACCTGTAGTGGTAACCTATTCCATTGGCTAGGAGTATGTTGAGTTAGGAACATATAATTTCAGTGAGTCTTGTTTATTGGTGTAAATTTAGGTCCTTAGAGCAGGTGTTTGTAGAGTCACTGCTTTTGTGAAGAAATAGGGGGTGAAAGAAGATTGGGTCTTTCATGGCTCAAATGTAGCCAGTTGGCTACTGAGTATAAGGAGACTCATTCTAATTTATCAGGATAGTTGAAGGATTAAGGCCTGTTAGTTACTTGTTTAGAAGTCCTTGGGACATTTTCAGTTAGGTGATATGCACAAAGGTTGCACTATATTCACCTCACTGGACCTTGATGATATTCCTTGTAAATGAATTGTCCCAGATAGAAAAATGTACTGACTATGCTGGAAACATGGTGATCAGATGAGAGAGGGAGCTGACGACATAAGTACCCAGAACTCCTGTGACTGTGAAGTCTGAAGAAAAGTACCATTTTTAAATAGTAGATGAGAGAAGCATGTTTGCTGAACACTACTGTGCTACAGTTGTTTTGCATTTAGCTTGAAATTATTTTCAGTACACCAGGTATGTGCATGTTCCAGCCGTTGCTGAAACTATATCAGTGGATGATAAAAAGACTAAATTTCCCTAATCTTCTGCCATGATTCACATTCAGACTGAGACCGCTGCAGCCACAACACTGAGTATTACCTATGATACAAGTGTGGCAATTTACTCAGAGGCAGCAGTTTGATTTGATTTCTGTTCCTTCTCTGGAACAGGTAAAGGACAGTGTGAGTCTAGGAGAGACAGAGGTGTGTCTCACTATACTTCTGCAGTCCACATATTGAGTATCCACTTCTCCTTTTGCTAATGACTACTTTTCCGGCAGCCTCAGCTTTTTGGGACTGTAAAGATTTAGAGTATCTTGCCTGTCTAAGTCAAGGTATAATGTTTCTGTATGTGAAAATACACCACCAATGAGGAAAGCAATTCAATATAGCAGCAAGTGCAGAAGCTGAACCAACACATGCAGAGCAAAATGGATCAGTAGTCCGTCACCACATCATAACCACTTATCGCTGCCGAAAATCCATTGTCCCTACCATGTTTGTCCGCACCACCTGCTGCCTAACCATGTTACCAGGTATGAGGTTGTGGGGCTCATTGTCATTAAGTGCTGGATTACGAATGCTGCTACTGCTCAGAACATCTTTACTTGTTGTAACTCGAGTTGTCAGTTTCCGATTCTTCTTACACTAGCAGTTGACTTGCTGTAAACCTAATGTGTCTTACAGCTATGAATTGCCACCTATTTCTGTGGCACTCATTTGCATCTCGTTAAGCAGTTTTAAACTGCTCACCTTCATTTGCCTGTCATTATTTGGCCATTTGTATGCATCATTTTCACCACGTTTTTTTCTCACTGCTCCATAGCGCCAGCTGGTACTATGACTCATAGCCTACCTGCAGGTGGCCACTTTCCATGTGATGCCATCCTATATACTATGCAGCTTATCTATGAATCCTGCCCTTGTGTACTTAGACTGAAGAGCAAGAACTGTGGATGACCAGATCAATACTTAAACCTTTGACTGACCTTAATAAATAATGTAGCTGAATTAGGAGATAAGACCAGCAAAGTAATCCACACTTGAGCTGCTTACCTTCTCTAGTATTAATGTGTCCAGGCCCCTGTCTGTCTGCACATAGAAGAATACAAGCACTGACTAATACAGATGAAGCTAACTTGCACCACATAGATGCATAATATCACTAGTAATCTGGTAAAAATTCCAGTAAAACATATTCTTCCCTTTTAAAATCCATCAGTCATATAGTTTCTTGCTGTTAATGTGACACATATACAGAACTGGTCACCAATAAGGTGTAATAAAGGAACTGTAGATATATAAAGTGAAATGAGCTGAGTATGCTAATATACTATATGTCTGTAGGCTGTGCTACTGTTCTTGGGACAGCTATGTTATTGTATGAAAATGCTGCGTATGAGACAGTCACGTAACAATCGTGTTTTTCTTACAAACTAATTGGTACAGATAATGCTCAGTAGTGTTTATTTTCTTACATAGTTAAACATCTTCCATTTAGTGTTTTAAGTAATTAAATACATCTGCACCACCCAGTATTAAGTTCCTACTATATACACATTCAAAGATCTGGGTATGATGTATTATATCCCAGATACAGAACAGGAAAGGGTGTGCTACACAGCGAAGGCAGCATCCTTCAAGGAGATGCTTCAGCCAACATCTTTCCTACCTTTCTGCTGGGATGTTACTTCTTTTCTCAGGAGTCCTACCCTCCCACGCCAACGTGAGTGAGCGCGTGTGCATGCACAGACACACACACAAACACACACACACACACACACACACACACACACACACACACACACACACAAACACACATACACACATAGAGTAAATATCTTGAATGGAAAAGGTCTATTGGGTCAGTATGGTTAACAGCTGACTAAATACGCACATGCATTCAGATTAGGTAAAAACACAGACGTCCAAAGCAGTTAGTCTATACAACTCTTCCCCCTATAGGGCACCATGTAGAATCTGTGCTGCTGTCCACAGCTCCATTCTTTGGTGAGTTTGAAATGGAAGCACACAGTATGTTTTTCAGAGGTGAGAGGAACCCATACTGCTTGCTAATCTGACTATGTATTATGATTTATTGATAGAGTAACCGACAAATAAACATAGTACAACCGAATAAGATAATTACCATAACAACCGATCTTTGAAAAGTGGTCACTGTTACAGTAAAGTTACCGTCACTCCACCCCCAAAAAATAATTGTATAGTTTTGTTATAACTGTTGTATTTAGAATGTTTTACAGTTGGTGTTGGAAAGTTTATTATAGTTATATCATTCTGCAAACAATATCTCTGTGCAAGAAATTTATTTCCCGTTGAATGCCAGACACATTTTGTAAGCCTAGCCATAGTGATGTGGCTTGCCACACCCATGAAATGGTACAAAATGTACAAGAATAAATCTATAGAATACTGTGCTCTGTCTAGTAGTACACAATGAAAGGTCCTCTTATATAATAGGTTAGTTTACTGCCCCTGTCTACAGGCGATATGCTACTGAATAGAGCTGCATACCAGTTAAGCTTGGGGGGTGTAGTTTCCAGGGTCTGTAGAGCACCCCCCTTGTGGGTGGGACCACTGTTTGCTGCACGCCAGTGTACAGGTACATATCCCAAGGCTAAGGTTAAATAGCATTTTTATTTTGTGGTTTAGCTCCTCTCTCTTGTAGTTCACTTAACACCCGGGATACTGAGATGACAGGGAGATTACATTCAGCTGGATAAGTATTTCTTCTTTTGGGGGTGAAGGGAGGTCCTTAGCGATTTTCTCTCAAAGTTTGCCTTGGATGTTTTTTAGAGAAGAACGAGTTTTGCTAATGTTGATCAGAGACGCCTTCCTATATTTCGGGGATCTCTCCTGGCGTGCAGTAACTTCCTTCTTTATACAATTTGTTTATGGCTGAGGTCCACCCTGGCACAGTGAATGGATGAATTCTCCTAGCAGTGCTGACTATTGCCTCCCCTCAAGTGCCTATGTTTCCATCAAATGCTTGCTTGAGACCACCCCTAGTCTCACTGGTGATAAAGACACACCATCTATGAACAAAACAGGAAGTAAATAAACCCAGGTGTTATGATTTGCTGTCACAGTGATCTCTTATCAAAGACCTATTGTTATGGTAAGTATCTCACACAGGTTTACTATAGTGACCTCTTTATCTGTGTCACTGAGATAATAATGTATTGCTGGTATTTAAAATAGCGTACTACTCTGCATTTCAGCCTTTCTAACTTACAGTATTTATGAGTTAAGTACTTAACTGTGCTAGAGAAGCATTACCATGGTTTTACTAGCAGTAGAGTACAGTTCTTTTATGAAACCTTGATAGCATATAAAATAAAAAAAAAGATTAACTTTTATACTTTATATTCAGTATGTTGGTTAAGGTATTATGTGACAGTTTAAATACAAAATTCTTTCAGTGCAGCACCCATTTTACATTAAAAATACAAAACATATACAAGAAAAGCAAATTGTAGAGAAGTAACTTTACAGACAACTCACTTTTAACATATTTATAGCCTAGACCTTGAGCAGTATGGACAACTGCAGACCTTTCAGAAGAGACGAAGCCCTCGATCCAGGGTATTATTCCTCAGTATACCTTCAGGTGTTCCGCTATTGCTCAGCATCACCCAGTCAATGGGGTATTAATACTTGCTTATGAACAGATATAGTGTCACAGACTGATGACATTTAAACTTGCAGAAAGTACAAACTGGCCATCAGCACAGAGCAGGAAGCATAATATAAACAGAAGTTAGTAAGTCTGAACAAGAGACAGAAAGCATCACAGTAGCACTCCAGGGGTATCAGTGGAAAGAAAGTACACGTGTACTGAGATTATAACTCTCTAGAGCAATTTTGGAAACCTGAGTTAAGAAAAGTAAAAAAAATACATTCTGATCAAATGATAATGACATAGTTCTTAGGTGGGCATACATGTCTATAAATGTTGATATACGGTGCTAAAATAAGGGGACTTGAGACATGTATCCTTTAAGATGACAGAAAAGTTAAAGGAAAACAAACAAGATTTTAGTCCTTACAGTTCTAAGTGTTAACGTAAGTAAAATAGTTATCATGTGAGGTTTAATCAGGGCTAGAATCTGCTGAAACTGTAAATTCTATGCCAGTCTGTAGACTGATTAGAAAGATATCATTCTGTACTGCCAGTGACATCATCTGAGTGGTGGCCCAGGCAGCTGTGTATTAGCTGAGGTTATTAACAGTCTAAGGCCTAGCCCCCTTTCTTTGAGGGTGCTTCCCCACAGATACAGCAGCAGCAACATCTGTTGGCAGAGACCAATGGCTAAATGCAGACAATAATAGGGAATACAGAACTTGGCAGTGCAGTTTATGCACAGTAATGCATGTGAGCAAACATGTAATAGGGAGATCAAATATTGGCATGTGGAAACTAGAAAACAATCAAGGGGTACCGTAGATGTGATAACCTGGAAGCAGTCTTATACTCAAGTCCAATGCATATCCCATGCTCTGTGCTTCACCCCCCCCCCCCCCCACTGAAAGGTGCCACAAGCTAGAATATCCTTGCAAAATAGAACCAATCCCACAATATCATATATGTAGCTAAGACTGCAGGAAATGAATGGACTTGTGAGAGACTTGGAAGTAACAGGTCAGACCTGAGGTAAGTGGTACTGCAAGCTTAAGAAAGGATTAAAAAATACAATCAGCAGCTACCTTGCTGATACAAAATATAAATCATATGTTGTTAATTCAGTTTACTTACATTACTCTTCAATACATTTCAGTGTGTCCTTTTTCTGTTTAGCAGCTGTGCTGATTGCTTAGATTTTTGTTATACCAAACTTTATTTAAGACCAAATTTTGCGGTTTTGTATGTAAGTTATGATATCCTTACATTCATGACTGCAGTATTCATTACTATATAGGATTCCCTGCCGTGAAGCCCATTGTCCAACCAGTCTACCAAAGTCTACCATTGCTTTAAGGTACACTGAATGTCACCTACACACTTCTCACATAGTGTAGGGCATAAAGGTGACGTTCAGGCATACAATCCTCAAAACTTATTTGCCGCCAATCCAAACAGGGACGTCAGGAGGCAGATGCACTGTACTGATATCAGTACAACTTATTTAGAAGAGGGGTATCTTTTTAACTAAAACAATTACAAACAGCGTTGACTCCTTTAAGGATGCTTGCTGGGTGTTGTGGTGAAGGCAAACAGGAGCTCAAGTCATGTCCAGCTGGCTGCTAGCGGAAATTAGCTTGAATGGAGCAATCGTGAACAGATAGGAGTGTGAGCAGAAAATGGATCAGGAAAGTATGGAGCTATCAGGTAAGGAGAGTATGTGTGAAACAGATTGGGAAATTATGGTGGGTGTGTGTGTGTGTGTGTGTGTGTGTGTGTGTGTGTGTGTGTGTGTGTGTGTGTGTGTGTGTGTGTGTGTGTGTGTGTGTGTGTGTGTGTGAATGCCCCCACATAACACAACAGGTGTTTAGGCTCAAACGCTGTAAATTTGCTTCAGGGTAAGTAGAACCTAAAGTCCCTAATCACCACCATTTCTGAACTTTGTTCAGATTTTTATTTCTAACAGTTGTGAGCTATGGTGAGAACTGAAGTTGTATTCCCCAGTTGTGGTGAGAAGTGAGAACTGAAGTTGTATTCCCCCATTATTATTTTTGTTGTTTGTCCAGGTTTTTGTGCTAAGGTGTGAAGTGTGAACTGAATTTGTATTCTCTCATTATTGCCTTTGTCTGTCCATGTGTTTTGTGCTAAGAGGTTGAGAGCTATCTAATAGCCATTACATTTCAGTCTTCCTATTTTTCAAACTGCTGATTTAGCAGAGTGGTATGTTTCACTGACTGTAGTACATATGGTTCTGGGTTCAAGACATGCATGGTGATAACACAGCATTTTATTCTAGCGCAACTTTCCAAAATTATACAAGCAATGTTTAAAATGTGTCCCTGGTTTTTGGGCTTTTGTCCCCCCCCCCCAATAAATGTTGGCTTTTTCCAGATTTCTTGTGCTGCAAAGTTCAGAGATACAGCTGAGTGTTGAGTACATTTTACAAGGAGCTGAGAGCTGCAGGGGAACTAAAGTTTAGTGCTGTTTATGGTGAGTCTGCTTAGATTGTTAATAGCACAACAGGTAGTGTACTTGCTTTTGATGCAGAAGGCTGTGGGTACTTCTCCCACAGTAGGTAGTTGTATTGATTGATACTATATTGTGTTGTAAAGGGGGTGGATTCTGTAGTCCTTTTTGGCAAAGATATCTAGTAGTATCAGTTTGCCATCCATTCCCTATTGCAATATTACTAGCGTATCACTTTTTTTAATGCAACATAGGCAATTTATTCCTCAAGGGCAACAGGCACTTTATTTGTAGATGAAACAATGAAATATAGTTGTTTGCTAGCAGCAACCTCTTCATTAGTTACAGACTTCTTTAATGTGGAATTGTGTAGATGGCTTTTACTAGTTCAGATATTGTGCATATTTACTGATACTGGTGGACTGTAGAAGTCTGAGTAGACTTTTATGATGGAAATGTTCTGAATTAGGCTGTTTTGTCATTATTCGTGCATGCATTTTGTTTCATTGTTTACTGGAAAAATGTTCAAACCAATAAATTTAAAACGTTCTCTAACAACTATACTGTATTGTACAAGGAATATAATTTAATACAGTCAGGAAGGTGTATCAAAGAGCATGTGTATGTTCCATGTGCATGGGGCCTATGATTTGAAAACAGCACAAAATTAATCTTTATCTGCCACTGGCAAAAAGTATTTTCTTTGAATGTGGGTTTCAATGTTGTTTCAATGAATGTGAGTTTCAAGGGCAGAGAAGTTTTAATGCTAAGTCTAGTTTCATTGTGAGACTGCATTGCTTTGTTTAGCAGATATTTATTGCTGTTCGTGCTGTAAAATGCAAAATAAAACTTTTCTGGTGGCAAATCATTTAGGAATGAAGTCACTAAATAATGACAGACATTAAGTTTCAGACGTCATAACCTTCAGAAAAATGCATGCTAAAGCAAGACCTGTTATTCTATCAACTGTCTTAAGTTTATACAAGAGCAACTTTTAGTACCGTTTGCATATTCCCCCAATATGTTTGGCCTTGTCCAGATTTCCTGCATTAAGAGGTTGAGAGGTATGTGCAGATAAATCGCTTTATAGAATTAGGAATATCCAAACCTCTCAACTGTCCCCAATTTTGGCTCAAAATGTTGCTCCCCCCTAATAATCCCTCCGCAAAATAGCAATTTTGGAAGAAAATGTGGAGGGTTTACAATTATAAATAACTGTGATGATCAGAGTTATACATTACTTTTATTTCAGAAATGCATGTAGATTCTTTAATTTTGTCAGCTGCTCAAGTTAACAGTGCTCATATTAAAATGGTGTCCCTTCTTTGACAGATTCCCAGCAGTATTGTCTGGCAATTTTATATTTTTGCATCACATTTTTGGTCAATTTTTCATAAAATTGTGGTTTTCTGGCAAATTAGTGGCAAATCATTAAAGACTGAAGTTAGAGAATAATGGCAGACATTTGAGTTTCAGATTTCATTCAAAAATTCGTACTAATGCAAGACCGACTACTTTTCTATTATCTTTCTAAGTTTATAAGAGCAATATTTAAAAAAAAAAATGTCTTTATTTTTGGGCCTTTGCTTCAGTTTTATTTATGGGTTTGTTGCTGTAAGAGGTTGAGAGGTGTGTGTGTGTGTGTGTGTGTGTGTGTGTGTGTGTGTGTGTGTGTGTGTGTGTGTGTTAGGTAGCATACCTCTCAACTGTCCAAATTTTGCAGAATATCCAGATTTTTGCCCCATATGTTTTGTCTGTTCCTCATAAATTTTGTAATTTTCTAGAAAATCATTGAAGGCTGAAGTTGCTAAATAATGACACATTTGAGTTTCAGACTTCATGTCCTTTAGAAAAATTCATACTAGCACAAATCCTGTTATTCTAGCAACTTTCTCATACTGGCACAAATCCTGTTATTCTAGCAACTTTCTAAGTTCACGAGAGCATTATTTAATATCTGTCCCTGTTTATTTTAGGCTTTGTCCATATTTCTTGCACTAAGAGGTAGGTGGGGTGTGTGTGTGAATGAAACACCCTAGTTAGGGGTAGCAGGTGGTTAGTAATTTACTCAAGCTCAAAACCTGTACCTTAGTTACAGAAAACAAAAGCATGAATCCCCTACCCCAACTACCATGCTGTATTTTTCAAAGAACTGACTTTCAGGTTCATTTTCAATTCAAGGAACCAAGTTTGAGTGAATCTATATTATATTACTGAAGAGGCATTACAGCAAATGCCTCTTCATCGATACTAAAAGAGCGAACCATGAATTACGAGACTGGCCGTAGCTTGGCTGGGGAGGGGGGTAGCAGTTTGAGAGCTGTGAGTACAAATTTGAAAATCCTAGCTACACCCCTGAATCCAAACACTGTTTTTAACCATCAGTCTTTTTTCTTCCATCCATTAAGTGACTCTTCAGGCAGTTTATATTCCTTCAGATCAGAACTTTGTGGCAGACACTCTAAGCAGGTCCTTCACTCAATCCCATTTATGGATGCTTCACAGGAATGTGTTTCTGGACATTGGGGTACTCCTCAAGTAGATCTCTTTGCCTCCCCTTTGAAAAGACAACTTCGTCTATTTTGTGCCAGAGACCCTGGTCCTCTGGTATGGAAGGTGGACACCCTCTCATTTTCATGGAAGGGGATGTTACTTTATGCATTCCCTCCCCTTCCTCTCATTCCAAGAGTTCTGTTTAAGATTCAACAGGATGCTCCCAAAATCTTGTTGATGACTCCCTTTTGGCCACGACAGAACTGGTTCCCTCTACTTCTGCATCTAGCCAGGGGCAATCATCACAAGTTACCTCACAGGGTGGATCTACTCACACAGGACAAGGGATCTCTCATCCATCCCCACCTATTCACACATCAACTGACACTGTGGATGATAGGGTTTTGATTCCTTATAGACACCTTTTTTTTCTGAGGACGTGCTGCAGGTCCTTCAGGAGGCCAGGAAAATTACTACTAGGAAATCCTGCTTATCTAAATGGAAGAGGCTTTCTATTTGGTATCTTTCTCATGACCTGGGCCCAATTACTGTGGATGTTCCTTTGGTTCTCTCTTATTTATGTGAGTTGCTCAATGCTGGTTTGGCCTATTCTTCTGTTAAGGCCCACTTATCAGTGCTTCTGCTTGTCTACCTTTAACTCCCCTGTTAACTTCTAGATTTGAGGCTAAGCAATTTCTTAAAGGCGTCCTTAGCCTCCATCCGGTAGCCTGTTCTTCCTCCCTGGGATCTTAATTTTGTTCTGAAGAAATTGACTCAGGCTCTTTTTGAGCCTGCTGTTTTAGCTTCCTTGCAATATTGTTCTTGGAAGACAGTTCTTTTGTTAGATCTTACTTCTGCCAGATGAGTGTCTGAGTTGAAAAGCCTTATGGCTTGTCTATCTTTTTTGATTTTTCATGAGGACAGAGTGTTCTTGCATACTAATCCTTCTTTCATGCCAAAGGTGGTTAATGAGGTATCACTTAATCAGTCTATTAATTTGCCTACTTTTTTCCCCGTCTCTGCAATCTGACAGTGAGAGAGTGTTGCATACCTTAGACATGCATAGACAGATGTTATTTGGATAAGACTAAAGTTATCAGAAAATCTGATCAGTTGTTTGTCTCCTTTCATCCTAGTCTTTAGGATTGGCTGTTTCCAAGCAAACTATTTCTACTTGGATTTCAAAGGCTATTTGTTTTTGTTACACTTTTCATGGCGAGAGCCTTCCTTCTTCTGTAAAGGCTCATTCTACTAGAGCTGTGGCTTCTTCTGGTGTTTTTTTCAAGGGTTCAGGCACTAATTCTATTATTGAAGCAGCTACCTGAACTTCTGTGCATACGTTTACCAAACACCACAAAATGGATGGTATCTCCAGAGCTAGAGCTGGTTTGCTGATGCCATTCTTCATGGCTTCTTATAGGGCTCTACTGCTGCTTCCTCCTTCCAGGTTTCTTCTTGAGCTTTGGCACTGAACCATATGTGATGAATACTGCAGTGGTGAGTGTAAGGACATAGTACAGTTGTGTAAAATCTTACCATAACGGTAGATGTCCTTGCCTTCACCGCTGCAGTATTCACTCCCTCCCACCACCCACATAGTCTTTTTTTTTCCTTCCTGGATATGGAGGTGCTCTTTGGTTTTCTTTGGACTGCTGTTCCTACTGGGGCAATCAGTTCTGAGGATATTATTCCTGAACGTCATCTTTATGCCCTATGCTATATGAGGAGTGTGTAGGTGACATTCAGCGTGCCTTAAAGCAATGGTAGACTTTGGTAGACTGGCCAGACAATGGGCTTCACAGCAGGGAATCCCATATAGTAATGAATACTGCAGCAGTGAAGGCAAGGACATCTACCGTTATGGTAAGATTTTACACAACTGTACTTTCTCTTAAACTGCTATAGAATGATTATTTGACATGGCTTTCACCATCTTTAATATAATAACACCTAGTTTTCAGCTGTACAAAACATATGCACATGTATTCCTATCAAATACTATTTAAAATATTCCCATTTAGCACTAATGTATTAACTGATACTGCATTTCTTCATTTGTCTTTAAATCTGGAGGTGGATAGACAGAGGTATATCGTAAAAACGGCAGTATTAACCCAGTTCATAGATTGTTACTATGCTAATGACTCTAAGCCTAGCCAGGTTTTCCCAAAAGAATAATGATGTCCTGTATCTGAATAGAAAAACTCTTTAAAACACAAATTGCTCTCAATTTTTTGTATTGGTCCCTGACCAATAGAAACAATGGTATAGCCCAACCTAGTGGATGGGGTATTTCAGTGCACATGATAGTTACATCTTAAATAGTAAAAAACAAACAGTTCTAATACACATATGCAATCTATTACATTGAGACGCCCAAAAACATGAATATATGAATGTTGTCAATTGAAAAACCTAGGTAGAAAACCCCTTAATTTGAATGTGAAAAATGCTAACATATCCTATTTGTCTAAACTGTGTATGCAATTTTTTACTTTTTACATTCCAACATATTATATGTGTAAACTAATTCAGTGTATAAAACAAAGAACTACATCTTATTTATGTATATATATTTGAAAGAAATAGTATACATATAGAATAAAGTATTTAAACAATAACTCAAAATAACCTATTCCACCTACATGAAGCTCTGAAGTCAAATGAACTGCCAGTTCATGACATATTTACTTATAACTGTCTGATATATTATATATCTGCCTGAATATATGCTCCATGATCTTGATATCACTATATACTGAATTAGTTGTGACTAAGATGAATATCATCCTATGTATAATAATAACTGTAGCTTAAATACACAGTATAGAAAATAAAATTCAAGACATAATGTCAATATACATGTATGAATAATGATTAAATGATTCTAAGCAGTCCCCAAACAATTCTGAAAAAATGGTAAAATCCATTTTTTATTATTCCATATTTGACTTATCAAGTCTGCTTGGACATATAACCCACAGTCCATGCCAAACGACCTATTGATTACCATATGGATGTGACTAAATCTTGAACACCACTAAAAATTACTAGTCACTGAGGATCAACATATTAATAAGGATTTTACAAATGGTCATTGAGACCCGGCGGAAATAATCCTCCAAGTTTGGTGATCCAGTATTTTTCTTTGTGATTCAAGATAGTGTGCCAGCCTTGTTGGTTGCTTCTATCCCCCATAATTTTATCAATAACCATAAACATAAAATGAGCATTCCCATGTTTGATGGTATGTCTATATAAGGCATTGGTTTCTTTTTTGTTCCTGATATCACTTTTATGTTCTGTCATGCGTATCCTAAGTGATCGTGATGTCTGGCCCACATAGAATGCCTTACATTGACACGTCGCTAGGTAAATGATCCATGTACTACTACAATTGGCGAACACCCTTGATTGATACACTCTGTTTGTATTAGCACTAGTAAATTCCTTAAATCTACTGACCTGTGAACAGGAACTACAATGACCATATGGGAAGGTACCCAGAAGTTTATCTCCAGTTATAGTGGTTTGTTGGTATATTGCGCCTCCACTTTCTTTATGTTTGTAGTGAGAGAAGAGACCTCCTAAAGTTTTACCCTGTCTGAATGAGATTTGGCATTCGGGACCCAAAAGTGTTCTCAATTCCTCATGTGCCAAAAATATATTCCAATTGGAATCTAATACATTTCTTACCAAATGGTGGTTCCTACCATATGTGGTCACAAACCTGAGAATTGATTCCTGCTTAGTTTTGTTAGATCTATTATATTCTAACAAAGTGTTCCTATCTAGAGTGTTACACCATTCACTTGCTCTATATATATCCAAATCTCTATATCCCCTATCCCTAAATCTATGAAACAGATCTTGTCTGGCATGTTCAAAATCTTTCTTAGATGAACTAATGCGTTTAATACGCATAAATTGAGATTTTGGTATATTTCGAATGGTGTGGTTCAGATGCATGCTGGATGCATGAAGCAATGTATTATATTGTAGGTATTTCCGGTATGTTTTTGTACTAAGGGTATGATCTGTATTTCTGTACACTGTGACATCCAAAAAATCAATGGTGTCATGGTGAAATGTAACAGTGAACTCAATACCCCATATGTTACCATTCAAATACTCAATAAACAATTGTAAATACGTTTGATCCGCCCGCCACACCATCCAGCAGTCATCCAAGTATCGTCGCCAGATGTCAATTTCCACCATATATAGATTATGTGAGGTGTCATAAATCATGCATTCTTCAAAATAGGCCATGAATAAATCCGCATATATGGGAGCAAAAGAAGCTCCCATAGCCGTACCTTGTAATTGCCAAAAACATTCTCCATGAAAATAGAAGACATTTTATTCAGCACATGTTCCGCCATGCAGACTAATAAGGTATTAAAACCTGGTGGATACAGGTCTGATCTTTCCAGCCAATATTTTAGGGCTTGTAGTCCAGCCCAATGCGGTATGCTGGTATATAGTGATTTCACATCTAACGTACACATTAACCACCCTTGTTCTAATTGTGTATCTCCTATAATTTGTAGGAAATGTGTCGTATCCTGTAATCGGGCTCTAACTGAAGTTAATAATGGTTTAAGGTAATGTGTTAAAAAGGCTGATAAAGGTTCTGTTAGTGAACCTATTCCTGATACAATGGGTCTGCCTGGGGGTTTAGAAACAGACTTGTGTATTTTGGGAAGAAGATAAAGTATTTGTTTTTGCAGATCCTTAACTGTAAGATGTTTAACAATATTTTTGGTAATAATACCCTCTTCTTCAGCTTGATTCAAAAACTTGTCTATTTCTTTCTTAAAAACATAAGTGGGGTCAATAGACATCTGCATATAACATCGAGTGTTTGCCAGTTGTCCCTTGCCCTCATTAAGGTAGTACCCCATATTCATTACCATGACTGCACCTCCCTTGTCTGCAGGCAGAATAGCAATATTATGATTGTGCCTAAGTTCCTCCAGGGCAACCTTTTCCGATGTCGAGATGTTTTGGCCCAGAATGCATGATTCCCTATGCTGAAAATGTAAATCTCTTAACACTGACTGTTGAAATATAGAGACATGTTTATTCATCGAGGGTTGGAAATCAGATTTGAGAAATTTGAATTCCTGTGATCTTTGAGAAGTGTTATCTGAAAAAACAATTTAAGATTAAAATTATGACAAAAAGACAGTACATCATTAACAATACTATATTCATCAGGAAAGAAACCAGGGATAAAACCAAGGCCTTTATTAAGTAATGTTTGTTGTGCATCAGTGAGTTGTACATCAGATAAATTCAGTACATTGTGATAACTTGGTTCAGTTAGTTCAACAGAGTGTGTATCAATCCCTCCATGGAGTTTGATCTTATGCCCATGTCTATGCTTGCAACCTCTCCGTCGCCTTTTCCTATATCTAAAGGATGCATAGTATTTGACTTTTTGCTTTTAGGTGATTCGCGATAGTTACAGCTGTCATTATCTGTATAGGAGGACTCCTCTCCTGAAGTACTGACCAAAGATTCATCAGTAGATTTTAGGATAGAGCTGGGTCTCTTCCTGGGCTTAGTGCCTGCTGTCCCTCGACCCATGTCATTAAATTTAACAGATCTAAATGTATCAAACGGGCGACCCCTTTGATAGTCAGTGCAATCCCTGTTAAATTTGCAAATTTTTCTTTCTTTAGTTTGTTTATCAAAAATAGCCAGATATTTTGAAAACTTATTTACTGAAGTGGTGTATATAGGCTGGGACTCATACTGTTTACATTCCTCGCAAGAAGTTTTAACTTCCGCTAAGTTGGCGTCCACCATCCTTTCGTAATAAGAGGCAAGAATCTTTACAAACATCATGGATGATTGCTGTAGAGCCAGGTTCCATTCTCTAGTCAGCCTGTCCTCCGATCTACTGACTAGAGGTTGTAGCCACACTCTTAAGACTCTTGGAGTGATTTCTTTGTTAATATAGGCCTTGAATAATCTTAAGTTCCAAATATTAGCTCTCAAATTTTTTAAACCTTTGTTGAGTTTACTAAAAGGTAAATCACATCCATTAGTGAGACCCAAATTGGAGCCATTTTGATTATTGCTTGGTATGCCATTTAATCCAAAAATTCCAATGTCATGCCAATCAGCACATAATCCATGTAAAATCTGCTCTGGGTCCATGGCTTGTATGGTATATCAAAACAATAATGAACATTTAGCAAAATAATAAATCGTCCAAAAGGTGGTGGATTCCAGTCAATGTCACAATGTCCTAAATTAACAGGGCCCACAATGAAAACAAAGGGGTTTAGCAATATCATAAACCATAAAGGTATGTATCAATAATGTCAATGCATTGGTTAAGGAGCAGCTATCCACTAATAAAAATTACCATAAAGAACCTGACTATCCATATATAGGGTAATGATAACTGACAGATGTATATTGGTTCCTGAAGTTCTAAAAAATGACCACATATGAGTGAATCCCAAACTATATAGATCATAGGCATATCACTCCTGAATTTCCATATTAAAAATAGTATTGAATATATACAGGGCTCATATGGATAATTGGGCTACAAAAAACCCAAAAAGAGCTAATATATTGAATAACCTTGAGAGGAATTGTGCTGGTATACTAAGTTAAAGCACCTGATAATGTCAATGCTTTAGTATATTTGAAGCTCATATACCATATTTAAGCAGTACCCGTTCCTGTTTGCAATTATCCAAAATGTATAACCATACCAACAAACTTGTTACAAGAATTATGAAACCCTTGTTGCATATATATATTGATCTAATATTATTATACTATCAACATTTGTGGTCTTATATTGTCAAATAGACTATATGTATATTAATACAAAAATCCTATTCAACAATATGAATAATTCATGAAAAAAAGACTGGTGAAGCATCTGCTTTCCACCAATATATACAACACACGGGTCTAAACCATACATGCAATATAAATGTTTCAACAAAAGAAAAAAATATTTTTTATAAACTCTGGTATAAAGAACTAAACCAAACTAATCAAAAACTTTGTGAGTACATTGACTAATAACACATTAGGTTATAACGCATTGAAAAACATTAGAATTCTAGGTTCATGCCCAGCCTATCTTTATGTATGTAACAGAATCAGGTTTAGATATTCATTCACAATGCTCCCTGCCTGTATATATAGAAAAGCGTATCATTGTTGCTTTTTTAGAGTAAACATTTCACATATACTGCTGATGACTTAATATATTAGATATATATAATATATCCCAAACATATTCAAACATGCCAGCCCATTTGTGAAAATACAAACAAATATGCTAAACAAATTATTATTATATTCGATTTGAAACTTTTATTAATTGTTTAATCTAATGTCCTTAAGCCGATAATGGCTGTTACCATGCACATACAAATTTTTCTGTAGTTGTTGTTGTCCAACAGAACCCAAGGCCAGTTAGTGACGATAGTCCCAAAATCACAATGATTTGTTAGAAAATGTAGAATCTGGATTAGTTATAGTCACAGTACCTTGTAAGTCCTTATTAATCGGAGACCTTGAAGTGTAAATACTGGGTACATCCAAACGGATGGCAACAATAATTCCAGAAAAATATTTGGTAAGTTGTTCCCAATTCTAGTCGACACCAACTGGTTAACCATATAAGTGTTCAAGGATAAGAAAAATTCTGTCGCTGTCTCCACGTCTTGGATTTTGACCAAAATCTGCCAAAAAAAGGGTTTCCTTATTCATTAGTCCCATAGGCCTTCCCAAAAATCAAAAGAACTGTTCAAGTTAGGATTGGAAACAAATTCAGTTGTTCCCTGAAATAGTCCAAAATATATCCACCGTTTCAAAGTAAAAAAAAATGAGAATTGAGGTTGTAAATCCCCCTATTACGAAAATGCAGTGTCTCTATCGTGAACCACCAGCAAAGCCACTAAACAACAACCAAACTTAATGCCTTGCAAGGATGGTGTGCACGGTCAGACCACAGTCATGAAAACACCAATGACCAGCAAACCACGATACTCGACACCAGACACCAAAATAATTTCCAAATGATACTTTTATTATATTAACATATTCAATATCACCAGACCAGTTTCGGCTATCCAGCCTTCCTCATTGGATTAGAAAAACTCTTTAAAACACAAATTGCTTTCAAATTTTTATATTGGTCCCTGACCAATAGAAACAATGGTATAGCTCAACCTAGTGGATGGAGTATTTCAGTGCACATGATAGTTACATCTTAATCAGTAAAAAACAAACAGTTCTAATACACATATGCAATCTATTACATTGAGAAGCCCAAAAACATGAATATATGAATGTTGTCAATTGAAAAACCTAGGTAGGAAAACCCTTAATTAAGCAGGACTCGATTCTCAGGTTTGTGACCACATATGGTAGGAACCACCACTTGGTAAGAAATGTATTAGATTCCAACTGGAATATACTTTTGGCACATGAGGAATTGAGAACACTTTTGGGTCCCAAAATGCCAAATCTCATTCAGACGGGGTAAAACTTTAGGAGGTCTCTTCTCCCACTACAAACATAAAGAAAGTGAAGGTGCAATATACCAACAAACCACTATAACTGGAGATAAACTTCTGGGTACCTTCCCATGTGGTCATTGTAGTTCCTGTTCACAGGTCAGTAGATTTAAGGAATTTACTAGTGCTAATACAAACAGAGTGTATCAATCAAGGGTGTTTGCCAATTGTAGTAGTACATGGATTATTTACCTAGTGACGTGTCAATGTAAGGCATTCTATGTGGGCCAGACATCACGATCACTTAGGATACGCATGACAGAACATAAAAGTGATATCAGGAACAAAAAAGAAACCAACGCCTTATATAGACATACCATCAAACATGGGAATGCTCATTTTATGTTTATGGTTATTGATAAAATTATGGGGGATAGAAGCAACCAACAAGGTTGGCACACTATCTTGAATCACAAAGAAAAATACTGGATCACCAAACTTGGAGGATTATTTCCGCCGGGTCTCAATGACCATTTGTAAAATCCTTATTAATATGTTGATCCTCAGTGACTAGTAATTTTTAGTGGTGTTCAAGATTTAGTCACATCCATATGGTAATCAATAGGTCGTTTGGCATGGACTGTGGGTTATATGTCCAAGCAGACTTGATAAGTCAAATATGGAATAATAAAAAATGGATTTTACCATTTTTTCAGAATTGTTTGGGGACTGCTTAGAATCATTTAACCATTATTCATACATGTATATTGACATTATGTCTTGAATTTTATTTTCTATACTGTGTATTTAAGCTACAGTTATTATTATACATAGGATGATATTCATCATAGTCACAACTAATTCAGTATATAGTGATATCAAGATCATGGAGCATATATTCAGGCAGATATATAATATATCAGACAGTTATAAGTAAATATGTCATGAACTGGTAGTTCATTTGACTTCAGAGCTTCATGTAGGTGGAATAGGTTCTTTTGAGTTATTGTTTAAATACTTTATTCTATATGTATACTATTTCTTTAAATATATATATATGCATAAGGTGTAGTTGTTTGTTTTATACACTGAATTAGTTTACACATAATATGTTGGAATGTAAAAAGTAAAAAATAACATACACAGTTTAGACAAATAGGATATGTTAGCATTTTTCACATTCAAATTAAGGGTTTTCCTACCTAGGTTTTTCAATTGACAACATTCATATATTCATGTTTTTGGGCTTCTCACTGTAATAGATTGCATATGTATATTAGAACTGTTTGTTTTTTACTGATTAAGATGTAACTATCATGTGCACTGAAATACTCCATCCACTAGGTTGGGCTATTCCATTGTTTCTATTGGTCAGGGACCAATATAAAAAACTGAGAGCAATTTGTGTTTTAAAGAGTTTTTCTAATCCACTGAGGAAGGCTGGATAGCCGAAACCAGTCTGGTGATATTGAATATGTTAATATAATAAAAGTATCATTTGGAAATTATTTTGGTGTCTGGTGTCGAGTATCCTGGTTTGCTGGTCGTTGGTGTTTTCATGACTGTGGTCTGACCGTGCACGCCATCCTTGCGAGGCATTAAGTTTGGCTGTATCTAAATAGGACACTGAGAGCCAGGCATTTATAAGCTACATCTGTCCATAAGGGTTATGGGTGCGACCCTCGGTGTAAATTTCCAATTCCCCATCCACTGGTCTAAGCTGCACTTAAACTGGGTAATAGAAGAACTCAGTTTCACATGGATAGGAATCCTGTTCCATAGGAGGGGCAGTCTCTGGGACACATTAACTGTCTCTCCAGCATAAGTCACAGACAAAATTCAGGTCCCTAGAACTTGTATTTCTGGTACTCTTTGACTTATGAATATGTAGGAGATTCATGAGTTTTGTGGATGCCTTGTAAGCCAGGCATAGATCACCCCTCAGCAGACTGAGTAGAGGGAAAGGGCTTTAAGGTGCTCTGCATAAGGCCGGTTTGTTATTCCTTGTATTCTTTTTGCAAGGAACCTCTATGATTGCTCTAGTTGCTGCATATGCCTGGTTAGATACATACCAAAGGGAGCACTGTACTCTATGATTAGTCTGATAAGGGTGAAGTACAATGGGATAATGACCTCTGTGTACCTAGATTACATGCCCTTACCTATAAGTTGCACAACATAAAAGGATTTCCTCACCACTGTGGCAACGTGGTGATCAAAGGTAAGGCAACTGTCAACATGTGTACCCAGATCCCTGACCACTGAGTTGACTCTTAGGGGTGTAGAATCAACATGGTAATTAGCTGGAATGGTTGACTTCCCAAAGGGTACTATTATGCATTTCTTAGCATTGAGTTGAAAATCAGCCATGGTTTTGGCACCATTTATTAGTCAGAAATAGACCTTCTTGAAGAATGCTAGTGTCTGCAGGGGAGTCGATAATAACCCCTGGCTTGCAATCATCTGCAAACTTAGCCAGCCATAAACTTTCAGCATTTGCTTCCATTTCAGAGACATAGATGTCAAAAAGGAGCAGTCCTAGTACTTCAATTGTATTTCATTTCAGTTACTGTTTAATGTTCTTTGTTAGGTTAATGCAAGCTAAGCACTAATAAATAATGCCTTGGCTTTGTGGAAATATTTTGCAAAGGTGAACTGTCTTTCTCCTTTGTTTTTTTTTCTCTCCTGACAGAGATTCTGGGTGCCCTAGCATCAGTTCTGTCGATATGGATAGTGACCGGAGTGCTGGTGTACCTCGCCATCATGAGGATTGTCAACAATGACTTTGAGATTGAAGGTCATGTGATGCTAATTACATCCGGATGTGCTGTCTTTGTAAATATCATGTAAGTTCATCAGTGACAATCCTAGGAACAGCCATGTACATTTTCATAATGAATTATTACAAACCTTTTTCCTACTGACATCCCACTATCACAGTGCTGTAAGTAGTTAAATCTATTTTGGCATTTTCACTTTTGAAGCATTAAGATTCATGACTCCTTTGCCTGACTTGATATTTTCCTCATATAGAAGGAGAACTTCTATTGGACAGAATCTTTTGAGGTTTTGCTGATCCTTGATCTAATGAATCCTTTCCAGTACTACCCTGGTACTCTGAAGAGTGGAGTCTCCTCAGACATTGGTTGCTGTTTTCCTACAGAGTGGGAGCTAAGTATTTTCAGAAATAATTGGTGAAAGAATTGATAAGACTGTACTATACTGCATTTAACTGGAAACAACTGAAATGAGACTGGAAGGAAAGTATATCTCTTAATTACCCAAACTTGTGCTGAACAGCTGCCAATCTCTCCTTTATGGGCCCAATCTTTTGTACTTTTCAGAATGAATTCTGCAAACACTGTAGTTCTGGTAATAAGGCTTTATTAGATGTTAACAATATCTAAATATCCAAATACTGTCTTCAGTTTCAGTCTGTAGAAATTCTGGAGTGCTGGTTAACAATAACAGGGCTGATAAATATATCCAAAGTTTCTGCAGGTATAGTCTGATTCTCCTGAATAACATCAACTGAAACAGTCTTTTCCTCCTGAATAGTATGAATATTTGACCTGATTTCTGTACTCAGGCTCGAGTGTCTGTACTACAAAAGACCCTTTTGCATATCAGCCCCAAAGCTAACTTACTTTCTGAAATGATGGATATTTAATCTTTTCTGTATGTTAGTCCGAACTTACTGGCTTCTCTGACTGTGACTGAACTATTTCTTAATTATACCAACACCCTGTTCTACACGTCTCCTTAGCCTGGCTTCCCAAGCCTTGTACCATACAAACAAGATGTGTTTGTATTCAAATCTACAGCACATTCTGTTCTTAGTATTCTTGACTGAAGGTTATTTTCACTGATTTATTGAAACTTAAAATAAGTTGTGAAGCCTGTTTAACATGGTTGCATTTCTAGGCTTATGCAAAGAGAATACTGTATTTTAAATTACACCTAACCTAACAACTGGCTCTAAGGTACACTAGGATGGACAAGGTGACATGCACAGAAGAGGCAGACATAGCCTCAGAGCGGGATGAAAACCTCACACATATTAAATGGCTAAGTAAGCCTCTCTGATCAAGAAAACAGACCTCAGAATTCTTTGAGTTGCCTGCAGGCTTTTTCAAATTATGTGCAGGAAGCATTTAATTCTAGAAAAGTACTTACCACCAGTCGTTATTCTTTACTGTTAATTTATATTTATTTTAACATTTGTCTTAATCAATTTTTCAGCTTTTTAAGTCTTTCTTCATTATACCTTGAGAATACATAAAGTGAAAGTATGTGAGACACATATCCTGATTTTTTTCCAGATAAATTAGTAGGCATCAATAGCATTTCTGTAGAAGGAAGACAATAGGAGATCCATATGCTCTTTCACAAAGGATTGCGGTAGGCAGACTGAGCAAAATGAAGGTGCAAAACACAATGACAAGGTGGCCACCTCTCATAGTAATATTAAGGCACAATAAACAGAAGGGATGGTGAAATTGCATGCTGTTGTTCAGTATTAGATATATGAGACCAGATGGCTTAGTGCTTAAGGTCTTTGCTTCCCATGTACAAGATACAAGGTTCGATCCTGACCTCTGATCAATGCCTGTTTGGAGTTTGCATGTTCTCCCTGTATCTCTGTGGGGTTTCTCCCATGGCTGAAAAACATGAGTGTCTCCATCTCAAACTCACCAATGAATGGAGCTGTGGGCAGCAGCCCAGACTCTACATGGTGCCCTAAAGGGGAAAGAGTTGTACAGACCAACTGCTTTTGGCATCTACTGTGGTGCACAGTATCCTCAAGATAGGAGAACAAGGATCATAGACTGCATGCTGTGGCAGGGCTAGCCACTTGATGGTGTAAAATATGGCTCTAGGTGATTTGGTCATGTTGCCTGATGTTGCCAAACATGAACTGAGAATTGCTATGCTTAATGTAGGTTCTCTGACAGGACACAGCTTGGAAGTAGATGACATGATGATACAGAGGAGGCTGGACATCCTATGTATCCAGGAGATGAGATGGAAGAGCAGTGCAGCAAAGCCACTTGGCTTGGGATCCAGAGTCTACTACTCAGGTGGAGGGCAGGCTACAAATGGTGTAGGAATTGTGGTGAGAGAGAAGCTTCAGAAAGCAGTAAGGAATATCATCAGAATTAATGACAGACTCATGGCAGTCAGATTCCAGTGTAATGATAGGGCAGTATTCATAATCTCAGGCTATGCCCCACAGCAGGGTTGTGATAGTGAGGAAAAGAGTGTATTCAGACAGCAGTTGCAGGACTACTAGATAAGCAGGACAACATGAATTTGTGCTGATAATGGGTGGCCTGAATAGACATATTGGGACAGACAGAACAGGATACGAGGACTGCCTGGGTCTACATGGGTGGGGCAACAAGAATAAAGAAGGAGAAGCCATTCTAGACTTCTGTCTGGCAACAAGAATAAAGAAGGAGAAGCCATTCTAGACTTCTGTCTGGCAAATGGCTTGATAGTAGCCAACACATGGTTCAGAAAGAGAGACAGTCACAAGATCACATACAAGAGTAGTCAGCATGCAACTCAGGTAGACTTTCTCCTAGTAAGGAAAAGGCACTGGGGCAAAATCCATGATTGCAAAGTCATCCCCAGTGAAACAGTCAGCCCACAGAATAAACCACTAGTTGCCACAATCAGCAACAAGCAGTGGTCAGAGAAGGCTCTAAGGTCAACAGAGACCAGGCTAAAAACCTGGAAGTTGACTGGAGAGAAAGTACAATGGTTCAAGAATTACTCAGGACTCTAGCACTCCAAGAAGTGGAGGAAATAGGTGGAGCTGAAGAAGAATGGCAGCGCCTAAAAACAGCATATGTTAGGACTACGAAAAAGATATGTGACTGAGCCTGGTATGGAAATAAGGTACATAAGGAATGCTGGCATTGGAATGCAGAAGCCCAGGAAGTCATCAAAAGAAAAAAAGGAGTGCAGGAAGAAGTGGGAGACAGAAAAGACTGACCAGGCTAGGAAGGACTACTGGTTGGCTAACAAAGAAGCTAAGAAAGAAGTTGCAATAGCAAAGAATATGGCATCGGAGGCACTGTGTCAACTTCTGGAAAGTGACTCAGTAAGGGGCACAAAGAAACTATATCAGGTTGCAAGGCAAAGACAGAAAGATAAAGAAGAGAGTCAGACACCCTTCATAAGGGATTCCAGCAACAACCTGCTCAGCAGCCCAGACGACATCAAAGGCAGATGGAAGGAGTATTTCCAACAGCTTCTGAATGAAGAAAACCCCACAGAAGCTGTACTGCCCCAGAAACTGCCTACGATGAGAGAAGAAGAGGAGCCCACCCTAGAAGAAGTAAGAGCAGCACTAAGGAAGATGAAGTCAGGGAAAGCAGCAGGCTCAAATGAGGTCACAGCAGATATGATAAAGATTCTGGGTGAGACAGGGGAGAAATGGCTCCTGAGGGTACTAATAGCAGTGTGGAGAGAAAGGCATACCCCAGATGACTGGAGAATAAGCATACTCATGCCAGTGTACAAGAACAAAGGGGACATCCACAACTGTGGTCAGTACAAAGGCATCAAACTCCTATCACATTGCATGAAAGTTCTAGAAAGGGTGATTTATAAATTTCTATGCAGAGTAGTAGAATGTAAGATGGGAGATGAGCAGTTTGGATTCAGATCAGGATGCAGCACAACTGACCTGATGTTTGCATTGAGACAGATACTTGAGAAGAAGCTAGAGATAGGAGAGAGTCCAACTGGGCATTCCTAGACTTGGAGAAAGCATATGACAAGGTCCCAAGAAAGATGATCTGAGCAGTACTACAATGGTTTGAAGTCCCAAAACACTGGTAGAATTAGTGCCGGCTATGTACAAGGACCCAGTGACTCAAGTACAGACAGTGTTCGGCCTCACAGAGGGGTTCCCAGTGGGTGTGGGTATACATCAGGGTTCAGCTCTGAGCCCACTGCTGTTCACACTGGTGATGGACTACATTAGCAAATAGGTTGGAGGGGATGGATCAACAAAGTTGCTGTATGCAGATGATGTGGCAGTACAGGCAGACTCTGAGCTAGAACTTCAGCAAAGGACAGGGGAGTGGAATGCAAATCTGAGGGCACATGGGATGAAACTAAGCACAGATAAGATGGTGGTAATGGCAGCAAATTGGGGAAATCAGAAGAAGCTGAGAGTAGAGATAGAAGGGAAGATAGTAGAACAGGTAAACAGCTTCAAGTATCTTGGAGGAGTAGTTGAGGAGAAGGGTAGTCTGAATGAATAGGTCAAAGCTAGAATCAGATGGGTTGCAGTCAACTGGCATAGAGTATCAGGTGTAGTCTATGACAGAAGAATGCCAAAGAATCTGAAAAGTAAAGTGTACACGACAGTGGTGTGACCAGTACTACTGTATGGTACAGAAATCTGGGCAGTAAAGGTAGAACAGTTGAAGCTAGAGGTGATGGAAATGAAGTGTCTGAGAAAGGTGATAAGATGCACACTGTAGGGCAGATGAAGAAATGAGACATATGAGCAGAAGCCAAAGTAGCTCCAATGGCAGAAAAGATCAAAGAGAACAGATTACAGTAGTTTGGGCACATGTGTAGAAAAGCAGAAAGACAATCTGGTCAGGAAGATTTGGGACAGACAGGAAGAAGGTAAGAGGACATCCAGCAAAGAGGTAGATGGATTGTGTGAAAGAAGATCTGCGATAGTCAGGTATGAGTGTTGAAGAAGGCAGGAGTGTGGCACAGAATCGAGAGAGTTGGTGACAGTTAACATGATACCCCAACCCCATGTAGAAAAATGGTAAAAAGGGGGCTGATGATGATGATGATGTTCAGTATTAGATATGGTTACATAAGCCAGTAGAAGCTGGAACAGCTCTGATTGACAAACAGTTATAGAAATCCTTGGGGAAAGAAAGCTAAAGGCATTTTAACAAATGCCATAGCTCAGATGAAGGCAGGAAGAAAGGATTCAAAAGCATATGTCCTCATTCATTCTCAGTACTGCAGTAGCAGAATCAGCCTCTACTGCATGGGATTTATTAACATGGGATAAGCCATCAAGCTATCTTGTTATTTGTAAACCATGCAAAATTAAAGTAAGGAAGAGAAAGGGGGAAACAAGCAGAGAATGTTGACTGTGCCATAGCACATCATATTACTATTCATCATTAATCAATAAATAATTCCTCACACACTCATCAGTGATTCCTCATCTAAATGCTGTCTTTAATAGAATTATAATCTAACACTGTTACCTTAATACCCCTCCTTGACCATCCCTTTGCTGTTTTCCCCCTCTGTTTGATATCATGTATATATGTAAATGGAGTACATTGTGTATTGCTAAATCTATGCATACTTACATAACAGAATATTTTACAATGTCACATCTTGTGTTTATATTTTTTACATTTTTAATTTATTTGTGTTGCCTTTAATGTATTACATGGTGTTCTATGTGTGTCTCACTTTCTATCTCTAGGCTGAGACTGAAATTATTCCATAGATAACAGTTAGCTAGTTAGTACTTAGAAAATACACAGTACAAATGATCAGAAGCCCAAGGCTTATGGTGATTTAGATTTTGATGATGGATAGCCAATGGGAGCTTGATTGATTTTGAACACAATGTGGAATTTGATGATGATGGTATGTTTTCCTCAAAGCGCAAAGGTATCCATCCCAAACTCATGTTGGCCTGCGAGGTGCAGTCCTGTAGTAGATCCAGAAACCTATAGTGGGGGTGCAGCCAAGAAGCTTCCCAAGGAGGCATGACATGCTGTTGCAATGCATCATGAATAGGAGGAGGTGGAATGTGTGTTACACACGCGTCACCATAAGTATAGCAAGGCACGATATGCTCTTGTAGTGCTTTATGGGTGTGAACTGAAGGGGCACATTCTTTGCAGTGCATCCTATGTGAGTACTTAGCAAATTTTAAACAGAATCAGTTAATATACAAACAAGCCAGTTATGATGCATTTTCTTCTACTTCATTAATACTACTGTAAAAAAGTTATATGACAGATATCATGCTTTATAGCATAGAGATTTCCATATGAATTCATGCATGGCATTATCCAGATCACAGCTAGCACAGGACATTTTCCAGCATTTTACAGAATGTGCAGTGAGAAAGCAAGAGAGAGAGAACAGCACCTCTTGTCACTTGTTGGATAGTGTAAGGTGGGGCAGGCTATGATGCATTCAGTTCATTAGCAGACCTCAGTTCAGCGACACACGTCTCACCCAATACAAACTGGAGAAATAAATTATCTTTCCAAATGAACATTCTGCATTAGTCAGAGAGTGGTCAGTGAATGACACCTACATTTACAATCTGGAGCTTAGTAAAATAGGAATATGTTAAGGAAATTAAAATTGTAGAGAAAGTGCGACTCCAGGAAAGCACAGC